>NC_133388.1:180014966-180317996 GCF_047511655.1 Castor canadensis | reverse complement strand
CCAATTCTAATTTTCTGAATGTCATCTCCATTGAAATCCTCCCTTATTGTTTTTCTTCTGTCTTACTACTTTAACTCACTTCTCAATTGTATTCTCACATATTTGATTCTCCAAGCTTTCTGGAGAATAAAAAGCCATATGAACAAGGGCCTTTATTATAATAAAACAATTCTACCAAATTATTACAAGTTCACATTTTCATCAACATCTGAATTTTGAGCATCTTCCACGCAGAAAGCAGCAAATAGTCAAGAGCAAAGAAATAATCCATCCTCTCATCATCTTTACTTGTCCAAACCCGGAGAATCAAGAAGCATAAATAGGGTTGAAGGAGGGAAGGGAAGAAAGGAAGTTGGACAGGGGATGAGGAATAGACTATCCTCCTTTTTCTATCACTGCACTATGGAAACCAAGGCACAGAACCAATATGGGAAAGGGAGAAGGTTTTATTTGCAAGTTTTGTTGGAAATTGAAAATTTCCCTTGTTTGGGATACCTAGCACTGCACGAGGCCATGTCAGAGAACTGAGAATGGGAGCTTGATAAAGCACAACAGGCTTAAGGACATTGGCTGAAAAAAATCAAATTCATATCTGTATTTGACCAAGAGACCAGTACTTTTTGATATAAAGATTTTACATGAGTAAATGTTTTTTTGTTTTTGGTTTTTTTTTTCATTTTTAGCAGCACTGGGGTTTGAACTCAGGGCTTCACACTTATTAGGCAGGTGCTTTTACTGCTTGAGTCTCTCCTCCAGCCCTTGAGTAAATGTTTTAAATTGAAGAAATTAAAAGTGAGCCTAGAAAAACAATATTGGATAAATAAAAGTGGTCTATCTGAATTTCCAAATCATTCAAAAAATAAGAATGGTGGAACTTCACTGTATTGTTGTGAGGTTTTAAGTAAAAGCAATACATCTATCACGGTATCTGGTAAATGAAAGTCCTCCTTTCATCCTGGTTCACTTCCCTCAGGATTTTCTATTACTATATTTTTTGACATTCTGATGTCTACCTAGGCACTACAGCAGAAAACTACGGAATTAATTATTTCTCTCTATTTGATAAGCCATTAAGGGACACAAAGATGATATAAATAAATAAATAAAAGAAACAAGTAAAAATTTATTATCCAAACATTAAAATGTGTGGTTTAAACTGTAGTACAGTTGTTTGGGAAATGCAGAGAAAATGAAGCAAAATATGAACTAACCCAGCATAGTTCCTAGAAAACAACCTGAAGTTCAAGTTAACAAGAAGAATTGTTTTTCTTCCTTCTGGCTCTTTTCAATTTGAAACACATCCAGAATCTTTTCTGAAAACCAGGAAGCTTAAAAATTGGAGGAGCCAACAGTAGATGTCATTGTATTCATTTGTTATCCAAGACCCAGATCTGTATTGTCCAGATTCTTACAGAACATTCCTCAGTGGTACCCTATTTCAACATTTGTAACAGATTATTTGGAAAACATTGTTGGGGGCAAAGCCACATGTAACAGCTCCCATTCCTAGACCATCAGATTTTTATTTTAATAAAAACAAGATACAAAGCCTTTGGTCCTCGATTTCTGGCAATGGAAGCTGTAAATAGCATATAAGAACTACTTATACCGAGTTTATTAATGCAAAACCACCATGAAATCAATAGTTTTCTCAAAGAATTTAGGTTAAGTTTACCTTGGATTAAGAAAATGCTTCTTCTCATTGTATGTGAAAGCTATAAATATACACACATAAAGAAAGAAAATGGCAATACCAGAGTGTTTGCAAATTTGACTCCTGCAGCCCTCCAAAAGTTCTTAATGCCAGCCAACAATATTTTCTTTTCAACTTAGAAGATTCAGTATTGAGCCAGATTAGTTCTTCCTCTTATATGGTACATGCAGAGTTAGAGCAAGAAGAGAGAAAGTTGAAGAAAGAGGGCGAGGTGGTATGAAAGGTTAAGTCAATCTATATAACATGTAAAAAAGAGGGAAAAAGAAGAGACAGAATTGGAGGTAGAATAAAAGCTGCTTTGAATGGAAGAAGAAATGTTGAGTGTAGGTGTTGCAAGGAAGGTCATAAGTGATGGTTTCTCTTGAGTGCTATGCATAAAATGTTGGGAGAAGAGAAAATAAGATATGAGATTCTTATCAAGTTTATGAATTGCATGTGCTTTAATACCTTTCTAGTAGCATAAGTAATGATTGAATTTCCTTTGGCCAGTTTTGTGCATCTTGAACCATATACAGATGAAACCATTTGATTATCTGTATGATGAGGCATATACTCATACTCCAATTGCCAGAAAATTATATTTATATTTTCTCCATAGATTGCAGGTTATTTGTGAAATTGCATATGAAGTCTGTAATGGATAAGTCACTGGCAAGACACTGGCTTGTGAGAATCTTTGTGCACTAGGTAAACTTAGTGTCTGAGCACATATATGAGGAAAATAAAACCACACAATTAGAGAGAGGAAGGGAAAATAACAAGAAGAGGTATAGAGAAAGAGGTCAGGGAATTAGTTGGTAATTCATAAGGTTCAGCAGAACCTGGAACCAGGTGAAGCAGTAGTTTCTCAGGGACACAAGTCTCTTTTTTTCAAAATATTTTCATTAGTATTTAATAATTGTACAGGAGGATACATTGTGACATCTACATGTGTGCTTACAATATATCTTAATTAGATTCACCCCCTCCATGGTTCTCCCTCATCTCCCCTCCCCCATTACTTAGAATAATTTCAACATGTTTCTTTGTTCTATTTTCATATATGAGTACAAAATACATTTGCCATATGCCTTACTCACCCTCCTTGGCCTTCCCTGCTTACTTTTTCCCTTGCCACTAATACCTACCCCTAGATAGGACCTGGTTTACCTTCCTGCCCTTTGTTTTAATGTGTACATTGAAAAATGTACACATAAACATATACTTGATCTTATATACTTATTTATATATATATATATGTGTGTGTGTGTGTGTGTGTGTGTGTGTGTGTGTATACAGAAAGAGAAAGAACATGTAGTGGGCCTGTCTGAGGATACTACAGGGAGGAGAGAGAAGGAAAGAAAATGTTAGAGAGTGAAAAATATTGAAACATTGCATCCATGTATGAAGGTAATATAACACAATTCATTGTAAGCTGTTGAATAATAGGGGAGCAGGGTGATAGAAAAAAGCAATGGGGATAATTTTATTAAAGTACAATAAATACATGTCTGCAATATCAAGGCAACCCACCCTTAATTACACAAGGCTCCTCTTAAAATGAAGATCAATTTGTACTAGAAGACTGAGGAAACACAAGGGCTCTTCTCTTCTCAGTGGCAAAGATCTGCTACATGTCACACTTCTCTATAAGCTACAACCAGGAGCTAAATGCCACTGAAATATTTAATATCTTCATTACTTATCCCAGAGCTCATATATGATAAATATTTATTGAATAAATGAACCTATTTCCACATTAATCACAATACCCCTCTGCCACAGTGCTGATGGAGAGAAATTAAAAATATTTAAGCATCTAGTTCCCTAACCAAATTTACACTTCCTGTCCTGCAGGATAGTGTTTTATTCATGTGTGGAGTCTCAGCTTACAGAATCGATACCAATCAATGAATACTGGATTGAGCTCAAAAGAAAATTTTCAGGAGGTAAGCCCTAGCTTGGAAAGAAAGGGTAAAGCTCACTGTAGACCTCTTCACAGTCATGCAGGTAAGGATTTGTGAACATACTGAGGTGAATCTCAGGCTTGTCATGGGGCTTATAAACTAGACATTGCATCTCAAAATTGTCTGCCAGCAATATGTGAGATGTCTTATCCCATGCTCTGAGCACAATTCTTACAGGTTTTGTTACAAAGCAGTATTAAGTACAGAAAGGAAAAATAACTACAGACTCTCTTAACTTGAAGTTACTTACGTAAGTATGACTTTTGCAAGCAAACACCTGAACTCCTCACTTAATCAAGAGATACTGTTTCTTTTTTTTCCTTCTTGCAGTACTGAGGTTTGAAATCAGGGCCTCACTCTTGCTAGGCAGAGTGAACCATGCCACAAGAACTTTCTTGCATTCGTTTTTTCTCAAGAAGGTTCTTTCATTTTTCCCCAGGGCAGGCCTCAGACCATGATCCTCCTAGTTACGGCTTTCAGGACCACAGGCATGTACCACTATATCTGGCTTATTGATTGGGGTCTCGCTAACTTTTTGTTCAGGCTGATTTCAAACCAACATCCTCTTGATCTCTACCTCCCAGATAGCTGAGATTACAGGTACGAACCATGTCACCCAGCCTAAGAGAAACTATTTTAGAGATAGGTCCTTTAAGAGATGATATGAAGACTCTAGTAATATTATTCTTTATCATCATTATTTAGAACAGCTTTCAAAGTCTTAAAAAAGTATTTTCTTTGTATGTGTGTTATACTTTTCATCACTGTGACCAAACAGCCAAGAAAAGCGATTTAGAGGAGGAAGAATTTATTCTAACTCATGGTTTCAGCTTTAGTCCACAGTGGGCTGGTTCCAATGCTTGGTCCTGGGGAAAGGCAGAACATTCTGGCAGTTGGAGCAGAGTGTCTCACCTCATGGTGGCCAGGAAGCAGAGAGACAGTGAAAGGGGTGGGGGACAGGACAAGTCCTTCAAAGTCATTGCCCCGAGTGATTTAATTCCTCTAAATATGTCCGCCTCTTAATGGTCCATCAACTCTCAGTAACTCAGTATTATGAGTCCATCAGTGGATTAATGGATTGATGGATGTATAGCCCTCAAATCTAATCACCTCTCAATAACTGGATTTGCCAGCTGAGACTAAGCTTTCACCATATGAGCCTTTTGGGGAAACTTTATATCCAAACCATCACATCCTGTTCCTGGCTCCCACAGGCTCATATTAACTTAGAATGAAAATGTTTTTGTCCCATTTCCTGGATCCTGAGTGCCTCAATGGTTCCAGCATTTTCAAAAGCTCAAGTCCAAAGTCTCCTCTGAGACACAACATGTTGTAATATGAGCTCAAAGCACTTGGGCAGCCTTGCTCTTTGTGCCTTGCTGGTTGTAACCCGCAAAGCCTCTCTCTTTGGCTGATGCCATTGTTACCAGGTGTTCCACATTCTGGCATCTCTAACTTCGTGGGGTCTCCATTGCACCTTCATTTACAGTCTCATGGCTTCATCATGGCCCTCTCAGAGGCTGCCTTAAGGGATTCTGAACCTGTCATATATTGCCTGGCCTGCCAGTTTTTCCTTTGAAATCTTGGTGGAAGCCTCCATGACCCTGTAACTCTTGCATTGTGCATGCCTGCAAAACCAGCATAAGACAGATGATGGCAAGGTCTCTCTCTGCCAACTAAAGCAGTAATTAGGCCCCTTTAATGATGGCTGGAGCAACCTCGGAATGTGTGAAATGAATCCTGAGGAAACAGCATCCTAGGTGACCCTGGGTATGCAGGGAATTCTTCGCAAGAGAAAGTCTGTCATGTGACTTTACACTTTTACACCCATGACCCTCTGATGGGTTAATTTCTGCAAATTTCTGAGATAACACATGCAAAGTACTTGGTTTCTTTTTAATGGTGCTAATCTCTTAAGTAAACATACCTTCCCTGACCTCTAATTTAAACACACTCCTTTTCTAGCAAAACTGCAAGTTTTTTCAAGTCTTTCCACATTGCTTTTTGCTCCTAATTTTCTCAGTAAATGTGACTAAAAGAAGCTAGGAATACCCACATGATAGCATGAATGTTAGGCTGCCATTGACTATCTCCTTTAAACTCAGCCTTACAAAAAATGTCAGGGTATGCACAAAATGTAGATAAATTATTTGCCAGAATGTAGCAGGAATGGCCTCTAGTTCAATTCCTGATGGAGTTCTTGTTCCCATCTGAAACCTCATGAGCACAGTTTTTATTATCTGTATTCCTGTTGGCACTGGGTCTTCTGAGTTCTGACAGAATAACCCATTAATCATTGTGTAGCATTTTAGGGCTTCTCTAGTCTGTATCTCCAAACTTCCCCAAATTCCTCCCACAACCAGTTCCAATGGCCTCTGAATCACATCCTAAAGAGGTCACAGAAATGACTCTACTTATTTGAACCAGTTGTCTGTGTTAGTCAGAATTTTCATCACTATGACCAAAGACCTGAGAGAAACAACTTAAAGGAGGAAAATTTTACTATGACTCATAGTTTCAGAGGCTTCAGTCCATGGTTGGCTCTTTTCATTACTTAAGGCCTGGGAATATGGTAGAGTGAATGCCCATATCATGGTGGGCAAAAACAGAGAGAAGCAGAGGAAGGGGCAGGGGACAAGATACATTCTTCAAAGACATGCCCCTCAGTGACCTACTTCCTCCAACAAAGCCCACCTCATCATGGTTCCATCAGCTCCCAATAATGCCATCAAATTATTTATTCATCAATGGATTAATGGTTTGATGAATGAAGAGCCCACGGATTCAACTGCCTCTCAATAATTAGACTTGCCCCTGAAGACCAAGCCTTTTGAGGGGTACTTCATATCCAAGCCATAAAAGTAGCTAAGTATTATTCTGAGAACAAGCAAAAGTTAGTCCATGTGTGTCTTGTGAATAAATGTGTATTAGTGAATTAAGTAATATAGCACTTCAGAAAGAAAATAAGGAATTCTAATCAAATGACTAATATTTTGGAGCTGTTTGTAAAATAACCTTCAGTGCCATCCTTAAGCCACAAGATTATTTTTATGAAGGAAATATTGTGAGAATAAGTACAATGTTTTTTGAGAGGACTGCACTGGGAATCAACACTGCTGTGAATGTGTACATTCTGGCTTGTTTGTTTAGGAAAAGTCTCAGAAATTTTAGAGAATTCTTCCCAAATCTGAAAAATGTAGCATGTATTTTTCATTTCTCTCTGTGCGCTTTCCTAAGGATGCCAAAGAATAATAAAAGAGGGAGAGGAATAGGAGAAAGGGATAGACATTGAGAAACTCTTTGTCAATAGAGAGACAGTGACTCAGAGGTTGAGGTCAAAGCATTTATGAAATTTAGTAAATAAAATGATTTTTACTGGGAGAAAAGTGAATGTGAGAAAACCCATCAACTTTCTGTGTGGACTGCCATCCTGATGTGGGTTATGATTCCATCTATGAAAGAATGAGACATTTATCAAGATAGCCTAGACCAAAGAGGGAAAAAAGTTCAGCTGCAACCCTTCTTCCTCATATTTGAACCATCAATGCAATGAAATCCTATGTCTGTGATAAACCTTATTGTCTCTTCATTTCTTAAGTGTAAGAATGAACTGTTCTCCCAAACCGGATAATTCTTTTATATCATTAAGCTCTGTCTTAATGATATAAATCTTACCTAGTTATAGGTAAGATTTCTGTACTGTACTAGAAAATACTATATCTGCACCAGAAGAAGCTCCTTATTTCTAAGTTTATAGAAAGAATAAGTCCATGTGTAAATCACAAGGTGGTATAGTTTCCATATTTACATATGTGTGTATCTGTATGTATGTAACCTTTTCTTTATTCTTGGGCTTTTTTTTTTTTTTGGTGGTTCTGGGATTTGAACTCCAGGCTTCCCACTTGCAAAGCAGGTGCTCTACCACTCAAGCCACACCTCTAGTTTTGTTTAATTTGCAGAAAGTTTTTTAAACTAAGATGATTTCATTTTTCCTTTTTTAAAAAATTGTTGTTGTGCTGGTACATTGTGACACTTAACAAAAGTTCTTATAAAATATCATAGTTGAATTCATCCCCTCTATCATTCTCTTTTATCCCTCCTCCCCAATTCCTGGAATAGTTTCAACATGTCTCATTTTTCCATACACAATATTGGGACCATATTCACACTCCTACACCCTTTCTCCACATCCTCCCCAACCTCACTAGTAACAACCCTCCAGACAGGACCTGTTCTGTCCTTCTATACTCCATTTTTGTAAAAAACAAAGTTGACATTTTTGTTTGTTTAAGATAGCAATACAGGGAGTTTCCTCGTGACATTTCCATGTATTGGTTCATCTCCATGGAGTCTTTGGCTTTCTGAACCTGACTAACTTCTCTTAAGATGACGTTCTCTAGTTCCATCCAATTGCCTGCAAACAACAAAATTTCATTCTTCTTTATGGCTGAATAAAATTCCATCATATATAAATACCACATTTTCTTAATCTCATCAGCAGTGGGGCATCTTGTTCTGGTTATTTTAGAATGAACTCTCACAAACTATTTGTCTGGGCTGGCCTAGAACCATAATCCTCCTGATCTTAGCCTCCTAAGTAACTGGGATTACAGGTGTGAGCTACCAGTTTCTGGCTTCCATTTTTTAAATAATGTCTTTATTCATTTAATTCATTATCAAAACTATGAGTTTAGGACTCCTGTACCACAAGGAGTATTTTATGCACTGGCAATACAAAAGACTGTAGTGAAATGGTGTCTGTCATTGAGGTCTTTTTATGCAATACAGCAGTTATTAGGCACATGTGGCAATGAACATCTGAAGTCTGGCTCTTCCTAATAAAAATGTGCAGAGGATGTATACACACACCAGATTTCTGAAGCCTAGTATCAAAATGAAACTAAAAATCTCATTAATTATTGCTTATGTTGATCATATTTCAAAATAATATGTGTTGGCTATCTTGTGATAAAATATAATATTCAAATTAATTTACTTTTAAATTATGGTTACAAGTCAATGTAATGTTTCATGTATGACCCAAATTTGTGGCTGTTATGTTTCAATTGACAGTATTGCTCTAGAAACTATAAGTTAGTGGTATAGATACATAATTGACTATATTTACATCAATAGGCAAATGTAATAAAACAATAGTAAATATGGTATATTAAATACAATAATACTAAATGCATGTAGTTATTATTTATCCCAAGTAGATGAAAGAGATAAATAAATATTAAAAACAGGTGGGTGTGGATGTGTGTGTGTATATGTGTGTGTGTGTGTGTGTGTGTGTGTGAATATATATCAAAGATATATGTGTTGAATATATATACACATATAGGCAAGTTGGCAAAGGAGTAGCAGCTTTCTCTATTGGATGCTGTGAATAAGAGTCTGGAAAACAAAGGAGAAACTACATACAGAAGAGCAAAAGAGAGGAAGAGCACTGAGAACCACAAAAGAGGTTCAGGACAGCTGAAAATGTGGTGAAAGTGAAAGATGACAAAATAAATTAAGAAACAGTTATGGTTCCAGTCCGAGATCCCCAGGGGGAGCGAACTGGAAACCTTCACCTCTAGGCCAGTCAGGTGGGCTCCACAACAGACTAGCAGACCTAGCTGTGGGACAAAAACTATACTACCTGCAAACCCTAACCTCAATGTGATGATTTGAGGGTATGGTGACTTCCCCAGCATGATAAGGCAGCATGAGACAAGACAATCTTTCATTTCCTGTACCTCAGAGAAATGTGACAAGGCACCATCTTGAGAGCGGTCCTCCTGGTTGTGATTAGGGTACTTGGGGGACTTGAAAGCAAGGAACAATCAGTGCTCAGGGCATCTTGAGATACCTGGTCACAGTGTATGAGAAGGGACAGCCCTAGAAGCTCATGAAGAAGGAGAGGCTTTGACTTACAGTGAGCTGAGAAGTTAAAGAGTGCTGGGGAAGGGAAAGGCACAGTGTTGGTAATCCTGCCTAACAACCTGTGGGAAATTTTCAAGACAAATCACCTAGCTTTTGCTACCAGACACATCAGATTTCTGAAACTCCTTATTAACAGGCAAGTTTTGAGACTGAGCAATCCAGGAGATTTGAAAAATCACAGTTCAGAGAATTCTGGGACCCCCAGTCACAGTGTCCACATGAGGGAATGCTAGCAGAGATGGATAGAGAGAGGGAGAGTGTTGGATGGGGGCACTCTGAGGGTTCCCAGAAGTAGGCTGGGAGGCAGCAAAAGCCCAGAGGTTAGGGAGATCTGTATAATTCACTGAATAAGGTCAATTTCAAAAACAAAGTACCAAGCCCCTACTGACTGAGAACTCAAGTTAGAGCAGCTTCATGCCTGCACATTGTCAAGAGGCTGCCAGTCTTTGAAACTGATCAACGCTGGGAACTAAAAAATCACAGTTCAGGTAGTTCCAGGTTTCAGAACCACATTGTCTTTATGGGACCCTGCCACCAGAGGCAGATGTAGAGAAGAAGAAGTTTGACTGGGACAATCTGAAATGCAGCAAAAGGCTGAGAGTCCAGTGGTCCCACCCTTTTCACCTACCTGCACTCTACTCGTGGGTGAGTGGCCCTGAACACTCAGATCTCTCTGAATTTCAGCAGAAAGTTCTCACCCACTATCTACGAAGGCCATGCAGTCCCAAAACAACTCCAAGAGCAAAGTGTTTTAAGAGGCCCTAGTGTGTGTCTACCATGCTGTTTGTATGATAAGAAAATGTAATTGAAATATATACATATACATTGTATATGTGTATGAAAATCAAACAATGAACCTGTTTAAATTGTCCTAAGAAGAGAGGGAGAGAGGATGAGGGAGAACAATGGAGGAGGTAAATCTGATTAATATATATTATAAGCGCATATGTAAATGTCATAATGTATCCCCCGTACAACTATTATATGCTAATAAAAACATATATATGTATACATATATCTATCAAAGACTTATGTGTTAAATATATACATTTATATCTAAATATCTTTGATCTATACAAAAATATACACACATAATACATAATCTATTACAGCACTATTGTGCTATCCTTATCACTTCTATGTAGCCCTATTTTTTAGATAAGCAAACTGAAGCACATGAAAGTTATGAACCTTGACCAAAGGGAACCATTTGAACCCACAAATGCAGGTCTAGGTACTATGCTCTTTACTGTCACAACACACTTCCTCTAAATAAAGAACAATAAATTGCACATGGATGAAGGGAATATAATTGAAGTAAGGGTTCAAAAATGGCAACTGATAAAAACAGGAAGAGAAAGAGGAAGGGAAAGGAAAAAGATAAAGAAAGAGGAGGAAGCAAAAGAAAAGGAAGAGGAGGAAAAGTGAAGAGGTGAGGGAACAAAAGCCATCTTGTTCAAAATAGATGTTTATTTGGTTGAAATGCTAAAATTCTAAGCTTTCACAGATCCACCTCTTTGTAAAAGTCTATGAGTTTTGCAAGTCCTCAAATTGGCCTCTCATTGATGGATAAGGAAAGTGCTCAGCAATTTTTGTGTTTCTAGTACAAGAAAATTGTCTATGTGAAATAAACTTAATGCTGAGTTTGTAAAAGATTTGCTTACTGACAAAGTGAACTAAAACCAGGATGATGAGATGTTTGCCTACTTTAATAGACGATTCTTTTAGGCTTCAAGGAACTGGGAAATTCCCTATTGTGAATAAAGAGATGATAACACAAATTTAAATGATTAAAGGAAAGTTTTCTACTGTGTGATGAATCTCATCTTCCAAGGTACTTAAATGGCAGTGGGAAGAAGAAGTGCTGTTACTATTGAGCTCCACATATTTGAGAAGATATCAGGGACCTCTCTGCTTACTGCCTGAGATCTGTTTCATTTACTAGAAAGGGAGATTAGGACTCTGGTCATCAGAAGAAAAGGCAAAGTCAGGACAAGATTCTTAAGATTCTTAAGAAGCCTAAATCAGGAAGCAGAGGGCAAAAGACACCCACAGAGAATGTTAGAATGATGAAATAGGAGCAATGCTAAAGATGTCATGTGGGTGAGAATGAGCTTTCAACTGCATCAGCAAATGTTTCCTGGAAGGAAGGAGCCTGAGTTGAGATGAAAAAAAATGAGTAGTTTTCAGTCTGGCAAGGAATTGATGTCAGAGGAATTCCGGGCATTGGGGAAAGTAGTATGCAATCATGCAGTATGTGACTGAGCGGAAGTTCAGTGTTTCTCAAACATAAAGTGGGAGAGGTGGGAGATAGATGGAAGATGAGGTGGGCCAGCTCAGTTCCTGGAAAGCCTTTCATTCCCTTTTTATGCATCTTGGATTGGATCCTTTGAGCAGTGGAAAATGCAGAAGAGCATTGGAGAGTGTGAAACAACCAGGTTCATGGAAAGAGAAAATGCTGGTTTTAACTTTCTTTACCATGCTTTCCTACCCCCAAAATAACTTTTCTCTTTTTCTAGTATCTTCCTTTGTTTCAGTCAAGGGACATTCAGTTTACAAAAGTAGTTAGGATACTTTGATGTTTACTAGTTCCCCAAAATCAGTTTATCAATTAAAGCTATTTTAATCATCATCAATGTAATCTTTTTAAAGTTTTCATGAAAATCTTCAAATACCTTGGAACATATTCAGTGAATATTTTCCCATCTCGTCAAGTAAAATCCAGTAAGAGTTAAGTAATAGTGAAGCCAGCACCCTCTCTCATAATTCATTATGTCATGACTCCGCTTCTACTGCACAAAAAAAGAGACCAGGAAAGTGCCTTCAGAGCTACAGTATGTCTTTCATCCTTCTTCTCAGTGTTAATTACAAGGTATTATGTATAACATGTATTTAAAATTAAGAGCATGAGTGAGCATGAGGTGTCTGGGAGGTTGGTACCAGTGAGGGAAGAGAATACAAGGAAAGGCTGTACAAGGGTGAATATGGTGTAAATATTATATTTATGTATGTAAATGGAAAAATGAGGCCTGTTGAAACTGTTCCAGGAATGCAGGAGGAGGATAAAGGAGAATGGTGGAGGGGTGAATTTAACTATAATATATCGTAAGAATTTTGTAAATGTCACATTGTACCCCCAGTACAACAATAACAGAAGGAAAGTAAAATAAAAATAATAAAAAAGAAAATAAAGTTTAAATTCAAACATTGCCAATTTTCTTGGGAAAGACAGTAAGTTCACCAAATCTTTCTTTTCCTAGATATAGTATCAGAATAATAATACCAGACAGCATTTACTGCAAACTTGTACACCAGCCACTGTTATAATTATAGTATTTTACTTTTATTATAGTACTTAATCCTCACAGAGTCAATATTAACTTAATCTCTATTTTACAAATGAGGAAAATATAGCACAGAGTCACACATTTGGAAAGTAGTGAAGTTAGGATGTGAATTCACTAATTCTAATCCAGCATGCACCCTGGTAATCACTATATAGCTATCAAACAGATTGTTACTAGTATGTTGAATATATGTGAATGTTCTTTGTTCACTGAAAACTATTGTTTGAATGTAAGTAGTACCAATGTCCAGCTGTATTTGAGATGATACATGTTAAAAGGTATAATGTCTAACATAAAGAAGCTCTCAGATAAAAAAAATAAGCTCCCTTTCATTCTTCCATATAAACAGCTGCTATTTCTGTCTCTATATCCTCAGTTTGAGAAGAACTTCAAAATACCTTATTTTTTCCTTCCTATAGCCCTCGATGTTAAGGAGTTAAAAGGAAATGTAAACTGGTACCAGATGTTCTGTAGCTGTTCTGCTTTGAATGCAGCTTAGTTTCCAGTACATCACGTATAATCTGACAGATGTGTCTTCATGTGCATTCCATCTTAAACCACTTGAAGAGCAAGGTGGAACAGGCACAGCATCAAAGGAAATCTCCTGGTCTTTCTCAACCATTTAATTTTCCTTCACAAGATTCACAGGACTTTCTTGTTCATGCTCATATAGTCAAAACTGAGATGCATTATGATCACACCCACCTGAAGCCCTGTACTAAAGACCACATGAAACTTCTTTCCTACTCTAGCAGTAATTTTAAATAAAAAAGCTATCCAAATATCTATGACTCTGCATAGTCCTAACAACAAAATTATCATATGCCTCCTTTGTATGATACATTGTAGATATACCCAGTGTGGATTGACAATATTTTAGGTCATCCACCTGTCAGATAACTGTGAGACAGAGAAAAAACTTGTAGGGCAGAAGACCCTAGTCATTTAAGATTCATGTTTTAAAAAGAAGAGAAAGTGTTTATAAAATAATATAAATTAAATAACACTATTATTCAACTTAATATGTTAAAAAGAATCTTCCTTAAATAAAAAGTCAAAACAATCTTTAGTGCCTATAAAATAAATTTTACCTTTAATAGTTTTCTAAATTTCATTCTATCCCTTTTCCTATTGGTTGTAATTTTTCCAACATTGATTCATCTACTTTATAGAAATTTTCATTGTCACAAGAGTTGTTTATTTTTGCATTGGCTAGGGTTTCTTCTGGAATATGTGCTAGACTAAGAGTGCATACTTAGTCTTCTCATCTCTTTCCTAGATAGTGTTTATCACATAGTTTGCACTAAAAAAAGAAAAATAAGAAGCAATTACTTAGTGAGAAAGAATGAATCTTAATGCTTCACAATATGGCACCAGTCACCTTTGTAAAGCCTTCTGCAATGACCTCGATCCCCCAAAATATTACTGACATATGAAATAATCAACTCATTGCCTTACAGACACTACACTTAGCTCTCAGCAAGTAGATGAAATGATTCTGATCAGGTGTCTATGCATTCTTCTTCTAAAACCCTACAAAATATATGGAACTGATAGTATATGCATTATTATCATAACCATATATATGAGGAAATTGTGAGGCCAGCAACATTAAAATAGGCATAACATTATAATAATTATTATTATTTTATTGTACTGAATGTTCATTTATTTCATCTTTATACCATACACCAAGGCTAAGGATACAGCTCAATGTAAAAGGGTTTGTATAGCAAGTGTTAGGTGCTGGGTTTAATTCCCCAGCACTGCAGAAAAATAAAAGCAGTGCTTCAACTGAACACCAAACTTGTGTTTTAAGTGCTCTTTTAAGCTTTCATAAAAGGAACAGAAAATTATTTAATGAATTATTCCAACTCACAGGGTTATTCAATGACAAAACTTTGCTATGAGCTCAGCCTAAAGCCAAGATCTTCCTCAGTACACCACAAACTTAACTAGAGTTGAGAAGCTTCCCCCAAATCACACAGACGACTGCCTGGCTTTTTAAATGCAACATCACACTGCCTTTTCCAATGTTCTTATTCTTTGAATTTCAATGTCACTTAAAATTTTAGAGTTAGAAAAAAATCTTAGAATCTATCTAACTTGTTTTCCTCATTCTCAGATTAGATTAGATACCTGATTCCCACAGAGGAAAAGAGAGTTAGTAAAAGTCAAACAGAGACTCAGTTTGACTTTTGGGACTTGATCAGTGAAGATCAAGTTCCAAAACCATCATGTGCCACCCACCCTGGGACTCATTCACAGCCCATTTTGTAAATGCTTTCTGTTTGTAAGACTTGTACCCACCATAAGATGGTAAATGAAAGACTGCACAAGGAGAAAAACTATGATTTCATGAATTGAAAAGTGGTACAATAATACAAATTATAGTTACACAGCTTTCAAAAAGATCATGCTAGATATCCATGTAAACCTCCAGCAAAGGTGTTCACACAAACATGTGAAATAGTGTGTATTTATCGCTCAGAACACACTTTTCCTTACAAAATCATCTCTTCATTCAATAAGTACACAATAAATTTCTACTATGTGATAGGTAGCATTCCAAGGTCTAAATTTGGAACTCATTCAGACCAAAAGAACTGTAAGTTTTTCAATCTGCAAGATCCTTTATGTCTTTGAGCTCATAGAAGAAGCCAAAGGTTTGTTGAATATATGAATGAACAAGTGCATAAGTATGAGAAATTTCCATGGACTTATTCATGACAGTACAAAAGTATCAGGGCACATGGTCAGTAACAGAGTACCTTTGCACCTCTTCTGTAAATGACCAAGTGTATGAGAACCTGGATGTATTTCAATCTAAAGATTATCTTGAAATTTTCCTACAAATCCTGAAAACTGATGATATGCTTCAGAACTCTGCTCCTTCTTTCTTATTACTACTTCACCCATTATCTTGAAGCATTCTTCCTGTGTGGCAAGAAGCAAAAATTGGGACTCATAGAAAAGCCACAAAGGCCCTTGAGTACAAAAGGGCAGGAAGAGAGGCATGTTCTTTCCTTCCATCATGGTGGGTTCCCTTTATAGTTAACAAAAGGAGGAATTATGGTAGAAACAGTTTTTAGGAAAGTAAAAAAGTGAACTTACAGTTAGCTGCCAATGGCTCACGCCTATAATCCTAGCTACTTGGAGGCTGAGATCAGGAAGATTGAAATTCAAGGCCAGCCTGGGCAAACAGTTCAAGAGACCCCCATCTGCAAAATAACCAGAGCAAAATGGACCAGAGGTATGACTCAAGTAGTAGAGTGTAGTGGTAGTGCTTTCAAGTGTAAAACCCTAAGTTCAAACCCCAGTCCCACCAAAAAAAAAAAAAAAGAAAAGAAAAAGAAAAAAGGTGAACTTACAAAAGTATTCATAACTTTCTTTATGCAACTGGAACTGAGCTTGACTACACAAGTACTTCCCCCTCTACCATTCCCCTGATCTCTTTATCCTCCAGATTTGTTTTCCATCCAATAAGATCGATGACGATTCAAATATTAGCTATTTTGTACTATCCAATGAGCTATTAGATGACTTTCCTTGTAGGATATCTTTCCTAATGTTTAAAAATAATCATGGGATCTATACACAATGGAATTTTATGCAGCCATGAAGAAGAACGAAATATTATCATTTGCTGGTAAATGGATGGAATTGGAGAACATCATTCTGAGTGAGGTTAGCCTGGCTCAAAAGACCAAAAATCGTATGTTCTCCCTCATATGTGGACATTAGATCAAGGGCAAACACAACAAGGGGATTGGACTATGAGCACATGATAAAAGCGAGAGCACACAAGGGAGGGGTGAGGATAGGTAAGACACCTAAAAAACTAGCTAGCATTTGTTGCCCTTAATGCAGAGAAACTAAAGCAGATACCTTAAAGCAACTGAGGCCAATAGGAAAAGGAGACCAGGAACTAGAGAAAAGGTTAGATTAAAAAGAATTAACCTAGAAGGTAACACCCACGCACAGGAAATCAATGTGAGTCAATGCCCTGTATAGCTATCCTTATCTCAACCAGCAAAACCCCTTGTTCCTTCCTATTATTGCTTATACTCTCTCTACAACAAAATTAGAAATAAGGGCAAAATAGTTTCTGCTGGGTATTGACGGGGGGAGCGGGAGGGGGTGGAGTGGGTGGTAAGGGAGGGGGTGGGGTCAGGGGGGAGAAATAAACCAAGCCTTGTATGCACATATGAATAATAAAAGAAAAATGAAAAAAAAAATAATAATCATGGGAGTTAATATTTTATAGTTACATTTGATACAAGGAAGTTGATATTCTAACAATGAAAATAACTTTTCTCGGGTCAGGAAAAGCAAGAATCTACCCAAGATTTAATTCCATATCTGGCTTATTCTTCCTTTTACATTACAGTTCAAGAGACTCCATTTCATACTGTGTTTTGTTGCTTCTATATCCCTAACGTTTCTGTACATATTTACACCTAACATATACCATAACAAATGTACACATTGTAGCAAGTACACCATAGCAACTACAAGCAGCAAAAGAAAAGGTAAACTGTTTCTTATATAAACAAACCTATGTGACAAATTTGATTACTGTTAGTTCTTATGCTGAGTTATGTGAGATTTTTTGTTTTTTGATATCTCACAGCTCAGTGGCTGTACTGTACTAGAAATTTAACTATTTCCATATGTTCAGGATTCACAGAAAGGGACTTCAGAACAGTTTGATTAGCATTGTCCAGTGTTTTGTAAACTGCTTTCTTAGTATAAGACATTTCTCTTCACATTACCCAGCATGAACTCTTTCCACAATTTATCAGCTAACACCATGGCTCCTTAATGACCCAGCACTAAATCTTGGGTTTCAATCCCTTTGGGAATGCTTCACGTACTGATAAATAAAGGAGCACTTATTGAGCACCTGCTGTGTGCTCAATGGGGTATGAAGACTTATAAGCCTATGCCACTACTTTCATGGAATGCAATTCCTACTTCAGGAAAAATAGAAAGCTAACACTACAGCAATAAAAGTTTAAGCTAAAATATAAGATTATGATATAAGATACTTGGATGGGATTCATTGTTGATAGTCAAATGCAACTCCAAGTCAGTAAGTACAGAAGAACATCCTATGTAGACTTGCAGGTGGCCTAAGATGGAGAGAATTCTTAGAAGAGAGAAGACTGGATGCAGAAGACAAGGTTTGAGACTGTGTCAGGTGCAAACAAAAGATTAGGAAAGGAAAGCACATAAAGGATGGTTTTATGTAACTAACCTGATTACACAATTTCCCCACTCTTTTGAAACAGCTGAGAGAAAATAATAATAACATTATGTCATTCTTTTTTTAAAGTACAACTCAACTTTTGGAAGCTATACCAAGAAATCAGGTGATGGATAATTTTATGCCTAAGGCATGCTAAGACCTTGGTCTTGTTCAAGAGTAGACCATGGTACTTAATACTTTCCAGCCACATTAGAAAATAATATAGTGAAGTATGTAGGTTTAACTTTTGAGGGCCATGAAAGGAAGAATAGAAATACAGTTTTCAAAACAGCAAAGAAAAATCTACAAATCTGTTTCTACCATAATTACTCCTTTTGCTAACTATAAAGGAAACCCACCATAATGGAGCAATCTAACAAATGCAGAAAAGGAAAATGAGTATGGACTCTAGAAATCTTTTTAAAAGTGACAATATTGAGTAAAAACCAATTTGTAATAGATATCTATCACAGTTGTCACTTACAAACCTAAAACCACAGAAAACAGCTTTACTGGAAGCATATGCAGTGATACTATTGAAATAAAAATGGATAGGAGAGATACATGTTTCTAAGAAAAATACAGCAAACCCTAACATTTAATAAGTGAAGGAAACTACACTGGGAAGGCATACATGTATGACTTCAATTGCATCTGAAATTATTTTCATTATTTTAAAAAAAGTTTGAAGGGAGGTGGAGATCTGAAGGATCATGGTTCTAGGCCAGCTCCAGTCAAAAAAAAAGTTAGCCAGACTCCATCCTAACGAATGAACTCAGCATGGGTGTATGCTCCTGTTGTTCCAGCTACTGGTAGGTATAGGTAGGAGGATCTTGGAAAAAGTGCAAGACCCCATCTGAAAAATAACTACAGCAAAAAGAACTGGAGGTGAGGCTCAAGTGGTAGAACACCTGCAAGCATTGACTTCATCCTTTCTTTAGTTTCTTGCATAGTAGCCAACAAGCTTTTCATCAGCTTTTGTTCTCTTATTCACATGCCATACTAGGGAGCCATTGAGTTCTCTTTGTTTCAACATTCTAATGGATGTCATTAGAGATTCATTCTCAATATTCATTAAGATGTCTTACCCTCTCCCAATCCAAAGTCATCACTGTGGTCAAATTGATGGACTTCCTCATGTGCATCTAGAACCTATGGATCCTCTTGCAGAGAATAGGGGCTGTTGAGAAGAGGAAAGGAGGCACAAGATTTTGCGAGGTCCATCAACCCATATCCACTACACTATCTAACCTTTGATTAGTCAGTTTAAAGAGTATTAGTGAAAAGTGTTAGGAAAATTATCAACAATGCCCTGAGTTATTTAAATATCCCACATTTATAATATTGTCAACATTATTTTAAGAACTCAAGTGTGTGTGTGTTGTTTTTCTGTGAACTCACTTAAAACATTAAAACAAGGAAAAGTGTCATATACTTTAATGGCATCTTTTTTTGTCTGAAATCAAAATGAATTTAAAATT
Organism: Castor canadensis; assembly: GCF_047511655.1. Taxonomy (NCBI): domain Eukaryota; kingdom Metazoa; phylum Chordata; class Mammalia; order Rodentia; family Castoridae; genus Castor; species Castor canadensis. Next base: position 180,298,326 of record NC_133388.1, on the reverse strand, counting down.
TGCTCTGAAGTCTTAGTCTTAAAGACTAGACTATGCAGGCACCATAGGATAGTGACTAAGCCATATACCAGAGCAGGACTTCCAAGAGTTCAAATCCCAACTCCCACTCTTTACCAGCCTTCTGACCTTGAACAAGTTGCCTAACTTCACTATGCTCAGTTTCCATAGATGGAAAGTAGGGATGAAGACAGTGCCTTATTGTACAGGTTAAAAGAGTTGAAGTGGGCCCACTCTGGTACAGTATTTATAGCAAGCACCTTGTATCAGACCGTTACAAACGTATGTCATGATAGCTTCCAGAATATTGTTTTCATTTAAAGGTAAAATCTTTATGCAAAGAAATAAAATTCTTGACATGGCATAAATTTTTTTTTTAAATGGCAACTGGCAACATGAAATACCTGAAACTTTAAAAACATTCTTTTACACAAACAAACTCATTTAATTCTATTAAATGAGAATTGTGAAGAGGAAACCTATTTTTATATTCTCACCTTTCTCTGAAAAAACAATATTCCCCCACAGCAGGGATTCCCCTTCGGTGTCCTTAGCAGGTTGTCATCAACATTCTGTAAACAACACTGGAGAGCTCAGTACTTTTGAGGCTCTCTAATCCTTTAACAGATTCCTTTTGAATTTTGTAGGATGAAACTCTCCAGTGCCCTCTACTATGGAATTTCTGAATTGTGTTCTTAAGCCCTGCTGTCATGGCCATCTTCCTCTTTGATCAGAAACAACATTCAGGTGGCTCATGGTAAAAGCATTTAATCCATACACGGATTTTAAAGAATTTGACTTCTGGTTGTCATTCAAATATTGGCAGATTTTAGAGGTCTTTAGAGGGTTTGCTAGGTGGCTTACAGCTACAGAATGCTGTATCAGACTCAGTCCTCTGTAGATATTAGCAAGTCTCTTCCAATTTCCCATAATCTCTGTGACAACACTGGTTTCTATGAACAACCACTAATATAAACGATTACCCCTTAAAATATGGTACCCAGGCTTAAATAAAAGTAAGGCACTCAAGATAAGTTCAGACAAGTTTATGGGAATTTTTCTCCTTTTGTCTATACATGAAGCACAGCCAAATAATATTTCAGTTTATTTTTCTGCAATATGTAGAAGTTAAAATTAACCAAAATCCATACCTCTGTTAATTTTGGAAATGAAATAATTTTAAAAGATAAAAAACAGTGCATTTCTTAGTCTCTAAATTGAAGAGACCACCCACAGAGGGGGAGAAAATATTTGCTGGCTATACATCAGACAAAGGACTGATAACCAGAATATGCAAGGAGCTGAAAAAACTAAACTCCCCCAAAATCAATGAACCAATAAAGAAGTGGGCAACTAAACTACACAGAACTTTTTCAAAGGAAGAAGTCCAAATGACCAAAAAACACATGAAAAAATACTCACCATCCCTGGCCATAAAGGAAATGCAAATCAAAACCACACTAAGGTTCCACCTCACTCCTATTAGAATAGCTATCATCAAAACATCACCAACAACAAATTTTGGAGAAGGTTGCAGGAAAAAAGGGACCCTCGTATACTACTGGTGGGAGTGTAAGCAAGTACAACTGCTTTGGAAAACAGCATGGAGTCTTCTTAAAGAAACTAAACATAAATCTGCCATATGATCCAGCAATACCACTCCTAGTGATATTCCAAAAGGAATGTGACTCAGGTTATTCCAAAGGCACTTGCACACCCATGTTTATAGCAGCACTATTCACAATAGCCAAGCTATGGAAACAGCCAAGATGCCCCACTACAGACGAATAGATTAAAAAATGTGGTATTTATACACAATGGAATTTTATTCAGCCACAAAGAAGAATGAAATTTTGTCATTCATAAGTAAATAAATGGAACTAGAGAACAACATCTTAGCCTGGCTCAGAAGGCCAAAAATCATATGTTCTCCTTCATTTATAGATTATAGACCTAAAACAAATGCAGTAATATTATTGGATATGTGTCACACACTAAGGGGAGAATGCATGCAGGAGGAATAGGGAAAGAGAAGTAAACCTAAAACTTGAATGTGGCTGATGTGGCCATTGTAAGTGAGCAAATATAGTAATCCTAAACTGCCAGAGGACACTATGGGAAGGTGACTAGGAAGTAGTGAAGAGGTCGGGTAGAGATGAACCAATGTGGGCTGTAATACACATGTGCATTGAAGCAATGCTAGGAATCTCTCTGTATAGCTATCTTTATCTCAAACTAGCAAAAATGCTATCTTTCTTATTATCTCTTATGTTTTCTCTTCAACATAATTGGAGAACAAGAGGGCAGAACAGGTTCTGCCTGGAAAAGGGGTGGGTTGGAGAGGGGAGGGGGGGGGAAATGGGTCAGAGGTGGCCCAAACAATGTATACACATATGAATAAAAGTAAAAACAATAAAAAAATAGACTTTAAATCAAAAGCTTTTAAAAAGAAAAAAAACTGCATTTCAATTACCTCAGCTTTAAACACTGTCAAAAGTAGGAAAAGAATGAAACAAAAGTCAACACATTCAAGCCTTCCATAATTACACCCTCCAATGATAATTATTTTCAAGCATCTGTGGGAATATCCTTCATGCTCCATTAGTATACCTATAAAGACATGTACATAAATTTAATAAATTATTTTATTCTCTCCTTAAGAGTTACTTTGCTCTAATATACAGACTCGAATGTGCCAATCTTTGAAATGTGGTAGAGAAAATTATTTAAAATCATAGAAGTAGGACTCCCATGATCCAAAAAAGGATTGAGGAGCAAATTAATATATTTCAGAGAGGTGGCCTCTTAGACATGTCAGTTTCTAATCTATAGAATTGTTACTTATTTTTTTTTAATAGCCACCAATTTCCATCCATCTTTAGGGAAAGCAAACAACTATCGAAGGGATTGTTTTTAACCCAGGAGCTACCCTGCCAACCCCTCCGTCTTGGCACCAAGACTTGTTGTTCTTTGTAAAATAATGTCTCAGCAGCTCCAATAGGGAACTAGCAGTGTCCTTTGGTACTCTAAATTTAGGGTAGATATGGTTATCTCAATTTCAGTCCCTCTTCAAGGTGATTAATGAATAAATTCAAAACATACACACATTCTTCTAAATACACAATTACTTATTTTAAAAGACAACAATCTAATACTGTGTGATAAAGGGATCTGTATTCCTAAATGTCCCATAATTTTACAAGACAGTCCTGATAATGAAGATAGTTCTTCACATTAATAAGGACAGAATATTAGAGTCACTGTCCTTCTTTCAAATTTACCATACACCCTGGATCTATAAGGCATAACACATGGGCCAATTACTAGACCTTAAAGTTTTTATTAAATTCTCTTTTTTTACATTTTATTAGCATGAATTAGTTGTACAGGTGGGCTTCATTATGACATTTACATATGTGCTTATTATGTATCTAATTAGATTCACCTCCTCCATCCTTCTTCCTTATCCCTTCTTTCCCCCTTTTAGAACAATTTCAACAGGTTTCATTGTTTAATTTTCATATACATATACAAAGCACATCAACCATATTTGCCCTCTTTCACCCTCTCCATTTATCCTCCCTTCTCACAGGATCTGTTTTACCTCCCTGTCCTACAATTTTTTATGTGTATATTGATTGTTAAATAGGGGTTTGCCATGGTATTTCATATATATATATATATGTCCCTGTATTACTAACTCCTTATCACCCTGATCCCCTATAATCTAATTTGATTAAATACTTTTTCAGAAATGTCATAACCCACATGTACGTATACTTTTTTTGTGAATCATCTACAAAAGCAGACACAAGTACAAACAATTGTATATCACAACTATAGACTTTCTATATATTAGCTTAGTCATCTTATTCTTGTGAAGTTGATACATCTTCCTACTAATGTAAGCTTTTTTAAATTAATGATTAGTAAATGTTCTCTTGTAAAAAGATGATCATTGAAGCCTATGGGGTCCTTTTCAAAACACAACTTTCATTTTCGAGCTGTTAGCAATCCTTTTTAACCATCTTAAAGGTACTTTAAGACGATAAAATATTCTTCTGCATCATTACAGTTGATACAAGATATTTCATAGATGTGAGGTCTTACTCTAAGGTACCATTTATCCATTAATGAAAGCTCACTGATTCTGTCTTAAACTACCTGTGACTTTAAGTGCCCTATCATCCATTGGATATTTTTCTGCCTTATCTGCCAAGAAATCACAAATCTTTGCCAAATTCCTTCCTGAAACCCAGATATATTACTTGTAAATTTCACCTAATCTTCCATTTGTTAACCTTCTTATGAAAGGAAATGAGGTAAGTTTGGCCTGACTTAAGGTATTTATATTAGCTCATGTTCATCATTTATTCACATTAGAAGCACTCACAAATCATCTGTATTGTCATTCATTCTGGATTTTTCTTCCCTGAAATACACAAAGTCTATAATTTCTAGGATCTGTACTTGTCTGCCTTCTAAGATTTCCAGGATTATCTGCAGCAATTATAGGACTACCCTAACTTTATATGTTGGGTACCACACCAATAAATTACATCCATAGACCAAAATGCACTAGGGCTTGAATTCATTCCAAACAGCCTGACTGTCTTAATATTGTCATCCAGATAAATCTGAGTTTTTTCACCTATAATATGAAAAAAAAAAACTTGTTGACCTGGATAAAGAAGTTAAAGTATATAATCTAACATGTTCTTTGTTGAGAGTAGCAGATATTCCAACTCAAACTGCTGAAATAGTCAAGGTATGCATAGCTTCCAGAGGTAGATCAGATCTGGTTTTGTTAAGTTTGGGCTTCACATTATCATTCTAGTTCTTCTTTCTATTTTTCCAGTCCTTTGTTTTTGTTTTGGTGGTACTGGATTTGAACTCTGGACCTCATGCTTGCTAGGCAAGCACTCTACTACTTGAGCCATTCTATCAGTCCTTTTTTTGTGTTGGGCATTTTTTGAGATAGGGTCTTGGGAACTATTTGCTGGTGCTGGTTTCCAACAACGATCCTCCTGATCACTGCCTCCTCAGTAACTAGAATTACAGGGGTGGAGTCACCAGTGCCTGGATAAAATTACTTATTTTGATTTTTTTGTTTTTGTTTTGGCTGTACTGCAGTTTGAATTCAGTGCCTCATACTTGCTAGAAAGGTGCTCTGCCACTTGAGCCACTCCAATCAGCCTCTTTTTCCAATCATTGCTTAAAGTGTTCACATCATAATGAGGCTGCTTTTGTCCATAGTCACCATCAGTCTAAGTTCATGTTTCCTTTTATATTTCACTTAAGAGAGGAGAGAGAGAGAGAGAAAAGAAGAAGAAGAAGAAGAAGAAGAAGAAGAAGAAGAAGAAGAAGAAGAAGAAGAAGAAGAAGAAGAAGAAGAAAAAGGAGGAGGAGGAGGAGGGGGAGAAGAAGGAGGAGGAGGAGGAGAGGGAGAGGGAAATTTCTTTAAATATAAAATATTAAGTCTTTCCTATAGAATGATTGGCATCCATATGTCAAAATCTACCCATATTTCAAAAAGTTTTCCAACAGTTTATACAATCCCTCCTTGGCAAGAGCTAGGAATATGGAGAATAAATTTGGAGAAAGTACTTCATTAGTAAGTAGTTGAAAGGAACAGGATAAATACTGGGTAGGAAACAAACCTTCTTGCTTTAGGAAATAAATGACAAATAAAAAGATTCTGTTTTCAGAAGAAGGACTTCTTTTGACTAAAGACACAAACAAAAGCAGCACAGCCGGAGTCCTCCATGAAGCACTGCCATGGCTGTGAGTAAACCTCACCTGAACCTTACTTAGCATCACTCCAGATACCACAGACTTTAGTGCTAAGGCCCATCCACTAAATATAAGGCCTTAGCACTAAATATATTTAAACATTCTCTCCTTACTACAACAAGTAAAAAAAAAAAGCATTAATGGAATGCCATTGGAATGTTGGCTCAGTGGAGAAACTTGATGGTGTAATCTTGGGTCCCAGGGAAAGGTCATGTGCTATAGAATTGATATTTTTCCAGTTGAGCCATACAAGACCAAAGTAGAGTGAGTTGTGAGAAGTGGACTGGGCTGGATAGCTAGCCAGTACAATTTAGGTCAGCATTCAAGGATGACCCAGGCCAAATTCTGAGAGACTCCTACCCTAATATTGGAATCGCTGTCCTTTCCTAGAAATGTAATGATCTTGTCTTGTCTAAGAAGCCTCACCCAGATTTGTGTACCTCATGTTTCATATCTTCTATCCATTCTCCCTTAGGAAAATCAAGCTTTTCTGTGACTTTCCTTCATGGAACTCAGATCTATCTTATATAATCAATCAGAACAATAGCTTGCAAGAAAAATGTAGTTGCTCACAATTACTTATTAAATATTTTAACAATCAAATAGGTTATGCATGGTATTAAGCACTTTAATACCCCCATAATTCATTTATATTTTGGTTCAAGTTACAATATTTCAGCTTTATCCAAGAATTATTTTATCATGCTTCTTATGGTAATCTAGAACTGTCATACAGTATCATGATCACATATTGATTTGTCAGTTGCTATGATGTTTAACAATTGGGAAGGTCTTGGAAGGAATACTTAATCCTAAAGATTTCTCAGAATTCCCTGTGTTCCTCCATAAATATCCCCCAGAAGTTCTATACCATACATACAAGTGGTTATAATGAAAATTATAGTTTTCTGAGTCCCTGCTAAATAGCAGACACATATTTTATTTGTCTATAGATCTTGGTAATTATGGAAATAACCACAGAGAGATTATTTTTCCTAAGATTAACCAGAAAGTGATGTGGCCTGAAGTGATATTAGAATCTCTCCAAACCAAAAAGTTTATGTTCTTTCTACTAAACGTTTTCCAGGAGATGTTTGCTTGGCTTATACTCTCATAGAGGCACAGTTTCATCAATATAACTAGAAAAATTCCTTCTACTGACATCAAATAGTTCTATATTTCAGTCTAATCATTAAGATGTCATTTGCAAATCACTTTTGAAAGTCACCTGGAAGTGAAAGTAATTACACATGGTTGGAACTGAAAACCAGGCCAGGAATATATAATCTTAAGCAGAGACATTTATGGAAGTGGCAATCATAACATTCAGGGTTCATCTCCAGATGGATAAGGAATTCATAATGAACATAGGGTGCTATTTAGAAGACAAATACAAATTACTTAACATGGTCTGGACTAGGGTAGGTGTGGGAGGAAGGAAGTGTTTTACATGTTCAACATTTGTTCATTACAATTATCTTCATAATACCAATTAGAATATATAAAATCTGATGAATCAATTGTCATTCAACAAAAGCATGAAACATAATGCATGTGGAAGTTAATATGTGTCTACTGTAGAATCTGTGTATTATTGAAACAACATTGTCTTCAGCCAAGGAGAGAAGTTCTTTTCAGTTACATTTTTAAGTTTATGCTTATTACTTTTGGGTGTTATGATTGTGGTTATTTTCTATTTTATAAAATTCCCTAAATCATTAATTTCTTTATAACAGTATTGATAGAATCATAAGATTAAGCAATTTAAATGTTGTGGATTATTGAAACAAACTTTACTTGGCTTTTATTTCTAATCTTTCATTCATAATCTTTGGGTCACTATTTTTACATTCTTCTGTCTTTTTTATTAGCATATATTATTTGTGCAGAGGGGTTTCACTGTGGTATTTCTGTACATACATATAATGTACTTTGATCAAATTCACACCCTCCTATTTTCCACCAAAGGAAATGTGAGGAAAGCCTTGGGGAAATCAATTAATGAACTAAATTTTAACATCAGTTATGAAATTAGGTAACTAAAGTCATCATGGCTTAATGAAAAACCTCTCAAAATAGTGGATCTTCCATCTGAACTACAGCAAGATGAACAGGAGTGAAATTTACCATATGGTCTATTTTAAGACATAGAACACAGAATGATTGGAGAAGTTAATCTCAAAACAATAGCAAATCAAGAAGTCGTCAAAGTAACCAAAATTGTACTTGTCATTTTCTCCCCTAAGACAATAAAGAGAACAGAAGTATATCTTTTATCTTCACTAAAAGTATTGAAGACTATTGAAGTGGTTATTACTCTGAATCACAATTTATGTTCAGCAGAATTTGAAAGCGTGAACCAGAAATGACTGAGAGTAGAGAAGGGTACCAAATGAGAAGCAAGCTGACCACCTCACAAAAACCACTCACACCTCAGAGAATCATGGAGCAGGCATGGATTAAGCAGTGGTGAATAAGCCAAGCTAAAAACAGGGAAACGGCTTGAAAAATCTTCAAAAGGGTCCATTTCATATCTATTCTATATAGATAAGTGACTATCCCCAGTTCCCAGAATGGAGACATATATTCCGGAGAGACTGAACTATAGAAGGTCTTGGTTTTTGGAAACATGGCTCAGGAAAGCGTAAAAGGAAAAGGTTCCAGATGGAAAACAGAAGATGAAGCCAAAGGACAGAACCTGAAGAGGAGGACCTTGGCTCACCTCCTTTAGTCTTTCTCATCAGAGACCATTGTCCTCTGAAGATCTTAAATTGCCCTCAGAGAAGAGGGTATTAATAATGACACTTAGGGACAAATGGTGTAGGGATATCAGCGTGCCTTAATAAAAATAATTAAAGAATAAAAACAAATGACACTTAGGAAAAGTCTTTTGCAAAATACCACATGGCCACTTTATTGCCTAGTAATTGCTAAATCTTGCCCATTTGTGGACTGCCTCTAGAATGCAGTTTTTGTTTTCAGGGGCTCTAAGACTACAAAATTATATCTCATGTCTCTAACATGAGATGCAAAGAACAAGAACAAAATAGGAATAACTAAGAACTATTTTTAAATAATAGCTTATACCTCACTCCCATAAAAGAAGATATTGTATCAGGGGAACAAATACATTTCTATGAGTAAACAAATACTCTGATAAAAATTAATTACTGAGCTGATTGCCGGTGGCCCACACCTGTAATCCTAGCTACTCAGGAGGTGGAGATTTGAAGGATCATTGTACCAAGCCAGCTTGGCAAAAAGTTCTTGAGAGCCTTTCTCATCTAATAGTTGGGTGTGATGGTACACCCTTGTCCTCCCAGATGTATGGGTAGCATAGCTAGGAAGACTGTGGTCCAGGACTGCCTGGACAAAAAACAGAATCCTCTCTCAAAAATAACCAGACAAAAAGGGCTGGAGGCATATGTCAAGCAGTAAGCACCTGCCTAGCAAGCACAAAACCCTGAATTCAGACCCCAGTACTTTAAAAAAAAAAAGAAACTAAAGAAAAAAATCATAACAATTGTTTTTCAAATTAGTAAAAGGATTGAAGAAAATAACTGACAAAATGTGCCAGAAAATAGAACAAAAGCAGAGCTAGACAATAAAAAAAAAAGATCAATCCAAGAAGTACTAAAGCACAAAGAGTAAGCCTTGGGCAATAATGCTTAGACTAGAGTGTGGGTAAAATTAGTGACTAAATAAAAATAATATATCTTACAAATGGAAGTCATGAGTAGCCCAATTGAAAGAGGCCCCAAAATTGCAAATAAAGTACACTTTAAAAGGCAGAGATCAGGACAACTAATTGGCAAATTTCAATAACCATAGTTAAAGATTCTATATGCATATATAAAAAGTCAGGAATTCACATTCCATAATATCTGAGAACAGTTTTATATAAATTACAATGAAAGCTGGAAAGTAATGAACCAATGTTTTAAAATTTCCTAGTGCTATTTATCTACCTAGAATTCTATGTCTAGACAAGCTACTAACCAGGAGTAAGGCAAAATAAAGAATATTTCAGAAGAGTGAAACTAACAAACAAAAATTATCTCCTTAAACTCTTTCTCAAAAATTACCTCCTTAAACTATTTCTCACAAATCTTGAAGAAATGTCTCACTATAGTTAGCAAGACATATGTTCCTTAAAACATGCAACCCAAAGCAGAGTAAGAATAAAAGCAGTTCCTAGGAAGGCAGGGGAAAGAAAATCCCAGAATACCTAAAATATGGCAGGTGTAGAGAAAACCAGATCCAGACAGGGACATGGACAAAAGGAAGACTTCGAATATACTTCTATGAGAAACAGGACTTGATTACATACCAGATTTGAAGTTTGACATCTTTTACCAACAGACACCTTACAGCTCTTATTTAAGATCTTGCCCCAAATAATGTATGCACATATGAATAAATAAATTTTAAAAAAGAAGAAAAAAATAAGATGTTGGAAAATTTAGCCAAAAGATGTACTAACTATAACTATAGGAGGAAGGAGACTGGGAACCTATTCAAGAAAAACAAAATAGTCATTTTATGGACTACTTTGCTCAGCAATGAAAAACAAATGTTCATACAATGATACAAAAATAAGGAACACCAATGTATATGGGAAGTAGCAGGAAAGAAAGGAGAATTAAAACTCTCATCTTTTTAATAGGATATAAATAATTAATACCTAAACTTGCTGAATCAAGTAACAGTAAATATTGATTTGATTGATTTGAACTGTAGAACTAAAGAGAAAGCAGCTTAAAAAACATTTCCTGATTATAGTCAGATGCTTGGGGTCATAACAGTGGTTGGCACAGGGAGTAAACTTTGGAACAGAAGAAATTTTTTTTAATGTATTTGAATAAACTCTGTGTGTGTATTTCACTGATAAAGATGAAATAATTAAATATTATTTGATAAACCCCCAAATGAGGTGGTTATTTTCAAATTATGCATATTTAGGAAATTATTTATAAAAACAAATGGAAAAACCAGAATGATATTTATAACCACAACACTATTTTTAAAAGAGAAGTCTGCATATATGACAATTATGTCATGGTGTAGGTGTTCTTCCTTTGTGATTCTGCATGGGAAGAAAAATATGGAAAAGTATATAACAGTTTATCTGCAGTGTTTATCTCTAGGAGGAAAAATAAAGCAACCTTTATTTTTACTTTTTTTAATATCTTATCTAGAACTTTAGATTGACTCTGTATTACTTTTGTAGTTACATTTTTTATTGTGCTTTAACCAACACTGATGGGGGCATGGAGCAAAGTAACAAGGCAGAACCTTCTAACTAGTAGAAGGAGACCGGTCCTGTGGCACACAGCGTATGGGGTAACTTGTACTTGAATTCTGATAAATGAAGGGAGGCATTTTGAAATTGTTTGTTAATTGCGCTGGAAGATGCTCAGTTGAAAGACACTTAGATTGTCACATACCTCCTTTACCAAGTCAATACATCTTTATTGAGTTCATAGGTCTCAGGCCTTATGCTTGGTGCTAAGGAGAGTAAATGAAGACATGGTCTCTGTTCTAAACAGTCCAAAGTCTGTTTGGAAAACTGAGCATACAAATAAATACAATCTTGTATAATTATATTCTCTTAAAATGCTTTGGAAGTTGTATAGATATAAGATATTAATAATAATACATCTAATATTTATTAAGCACATTCTGCGAAATGCTTTTTAAGTGCTTTAATATCATTACTATATTTACACCACATAGTGATCCTCTGAGGCGAAACTTTTTGTTATCCAGTTTTTGTAGATAAAGAAACAGACTTATAGATGTGAAATTACTCACTCATGTTTGAGCAGCAGTAAGTTCTGGAGTCAAAACTTAAGCTTTAGTAAGTTTGGCTCAAAGGCCTGTGTACTTACCACTATATTCCATTGTATTTCTCTCTTCAAAAAGTTTTTGAATGCCCAGAAGTTATTTGTTTTCATGAATGATAAACAGGAAAAAAAATCCTTAGATCCATTGTATACATGAAGATTTTCTTAGGAGTGTTGTGTCCCTTGCCATATTTATGTGTTAAAATCCAAATCCTCTAGGTGATGGTATCAGAAGGTGGGGCCTTGTGAGAGGTGATGGGCTTGTAATTAAGATCAGTTCCTTTAAAACAACAACAACAACAACAAAAGAGCCCTCTCACCCCTTTTCTATCATGTGACTATACAGGGAGAAGGCATCTGTCTATGAAAAAGGAAGCAGGCCCTCACTATACTCTGCATCTATGGTACTTTGATCTTGGATTTCTCAAACTCCCAAACCATGAGCAATAGATGTTTGTTGTTTGAGCCACTTACTTTGTGGTATATGGGTTGAATCTCAAATAGCTCCCAAAGTTCATGCATTAAAGGGCTGGTACCCATTTCATGGCACTATTTGGGGGTGGTGTGTTTAGGAGGTGAGCCTTACTTAGAGGAGGTTAGGTCTTTGCAGGGTGTATTGTTGGAAACTTACCTCCCCTTTTCTCTCTCTCTTACACATTCTCATTCTCTCTCTCTCTCTCTCTCCCTCCCCCCACTCCCTTCCTCCCTCTCTCTCCCTTTCTTGTCTGCCATGAATGAGGTCAGCTGCTTGGCCTCACCATGTGTTTCCTGCCATGATGTTTCTGCCACAGGCCCAAAGACCATGGACTGAAACATCTGAATCCATGAGCAAAAATAAATCTCTCCTGCTTTTAAAGTGTTTATCATAGGCACTTTGTCACAGTGATGGGAAGCTGGTGAACACAGTGGTGCAAACAGACCAAGACCAACACAAAGTGAAACATGAACTTCAGGATGGGATTGTGAAAGCAAGTCTTCCTTTCTCTCTGTGGCCCAAAATCTGTACCCCTTGAGGATCAGGTATCATGAGTAGAAATCACAACTCCTCTCTCCCCCTTTCCTGAAGAGAAGGTTCAACAGTTTCTTTTCCTTTCTAAGCTAAAAATAGAAATTTGATTTCATCTCCAGAGTTAGCCACCTGATTGATATCCTTGGCAAAATTGTCATTGTGACATAAATAGATGTAGATTTGAGATTTCTGTAGAACCCTGGAAAAAGTCATTTTAGAAAGAAAGAATTAACTCAGACTGTGCATGGCCTGCTCTTTCTGACCTAGCAAATGTTGAAGGGGACAGCATGAAGCATGTCACAGGGGTGAAAGGAAAACATAAATAATGTCACACATAATGTAATATGATTCATGGGAAGAAATGGGGTCAGACCATTAAAGAGACGAAGATGAGATCATTATGCTTTAACAAGGCAAACTGTGACCATTGGAACCCAGAAAAGAAAAGTAGATTGGGATATTGAAAGATAGTACATGAACACCAGGAGGAAAGCAGAGCTTTCTAATCAAAACCATATTCCCACCACCAGAAAGGAAGTCTCGGCTCTCAAGCAGTAATGCAAGAAGGGTGCATGAGCTTACAGAGGTGAAGGAAGCAGACTGAGGAAGTTGTAAATACAGGAGGGCAGAGAGCAGCACGCGGCCTGTAAGAGCAGCCCAAAGTCAAAACCAAGAGAGCTTTGAAACAGTTGAGGGAAAGGAAGGCAGAATTGCACCTGGAGAGGCAATGCTAGAAATTCAAGACCTATATTCTAATCATATGGGAGAAAGTCAGCCCAAGAAAGAGATGTCACATCACAAGGGGAGAAGAGGAAGAAGTTAATGTTAAAACGTATTTCAAGTCAGGTTTTCCTGTGAGAGTGATAAACTGAAGTCTGTGAGAATCAACATAAACTAAGGGAAATAGTTCTTGAGTGCTCATGTGAAACTCAAAACCATCTTGATGTTCTGCCTGGAGAATTCTGTACTTCCCTGCTTTGACCTACAGCCATGGAAATTGTCTGAGGACCTTGGGCTGAGGGCCTGAGAGGACTCAGGCTGCATCAAAACTTTTTTCAACTTGCAAAGTCCTTTATATTGTAATGTCTCTCACCTCTCCATACCCATACACCATCCAGCACCAGCTCTGTAGTGACAGGCACCTCCGCCTTATGAGAGGCTTGGAAAAAAGCTCAGTGGCTAAGAATGCTTTCTCAGAGATTGATTTGATGGGACAAGCATGGGGAGGGTCCATAAGGAAATATATCACTGGTCAAACTATTGCAGAAGCAAGGGTCATAGAGATGGAAACAAAGTTTAAAAAGAAAATACATACTAGTTGCAGCTGTGCTCCCAAAAAAGATAAATTTGTTTGTTTTGCTTGTTTTCTCTACTAGTCTAACAAATGACCAAAGTAACTGTTTTAGGTTTGGAGCCTGCCATGGTTTGAATGTTGAATGTCCCACAGAGGCCCATGTGTGAAGGCTTGGCCCCTAGCCTGTGGTGCTATTGGGAGGTGGTACGTTTAGAAGATGAGGCCTGGTGAGAGGAAGTTAGGCCATTGGGGTTGTGCCCTTGAAGGGGACATAAGGACTCTGGGTCCCTCTCCTTTCATTCTCTGCTTCTGGCTTTCATGAAGTAACCAACATCCTCCATCATGTTCCCACCGTGATGTACTGTCTCATCACAGGCCCAAAAGCAACATGGCCAACTGACTTTGGGCTGAAATCTTTTCCCTTATTAAAGTGATAATCTCAAGTGCTTTGTTACAGTAAGGAAAAGCTGAGCCTTACCTTCCCCTGACCACTCTATGGCAGAATAAAACTCATTTTAAGAGAAAGTTGAAATGGAAGGAAATTACCAGAACTATTTGAGAATTTCTACTGACAAATTTGAGAATTTAACAAATTCCTGCTTTTTCACTCATTCCTCCATTTAGTCATTAATGGAATTTTTGATGTACACTTGGTATTGCAGTCCCTGTTAATTCATATTTTATCAGGGAGACAGATATACTCACAATTAATTGCTTAATTAGAGTTGCTGTCAGTGCCACAAGGAAATCTTAGAATGCCTTGTGAGAACACGTAACAGGGGCCAGGACCTACTGGAGGGAAAAGGCTTAGAAATCTTCAATAAGGAAACTGTATTTTATTTGAGAAATAAAAAAGAATATGATTTGTTAGATATATGAGGGTAAGGAGAAGAGGAGAACATTCCAGAAAGAAAGAGCAGCTTGTACCAAAGCTAATGGCACGGGGGGAGAAATAAACCAAGCCTTGTATGCACATATGAATAATAAAAGAAAAATGAAAAAAAAAAAAAAAAAAGCTAATGGCACAAATGGGATGGCACACATCACATTTATGAAGTACAAGAAGCTAAAAGAGTACTTCAAGGAAGGAGTGGATCCCAGATTGTGTAGAGACTTGTAGGCTGTGGCATAGGTTTGGATATTAGCCTGTAATCCTAGGTAAGTAATGACATTCTAAAGCAGTGAAGTCAAAAGTCCTAATTGTTCTTTTTTTTTTTTTAATTATTCATTTATTCACATGTGCATACATTGTTTGGGTCATTTCTCCACCATGCCTCCCTCCTCAACCTTCTCCCTCCCTTCTCCCCTCACTTCCAGGCAGAGTGTGTTCTACCCTTATCACTAATTTTGTTGAAGAAAAGACATAAACTTAATAAGGAAGACAAAGCATTTTTGCTAGTTGAGTTAAGGATAGCTACACAGAAATATTCCTAGCATTGCTTTCGTGTACACGTGTTACAACCATGTTGACTCATCTCTAACTGATCTTTACACTGGTTACTGATCCCCTTCTCATGATAACCTCTGTCGCTTTAAGGTTTCTGTATTAGTTCCTCTGGAGTGGGGACATCAAACGCTTTCATGTTTTGGGTTTTCTATCTATTCCTATATCTCCCATATGTGTGCTCCCTTTGTCTTGTGATCCAAGTCCAACCACATTGCTGCATTTGCCCTAGATCTAAAATCCACATATGAGGGAGAAAATATGATTTTTGGTCTTCTGAGCCTGACTAACCTCACTCAGAATGATGTTCTCCAGTTCCATTCACTTACCTGCAAATGATAAGATTTCATTCTTCTTCATGGCTGAGTAAAATTCCATTGTGTACAAGTACCACATTTTCTTGATCCATTCATCAATAGTGGGGCATCTTGGTTGTTTCCATAACTTGGCTTCTTTTAAAAGCATTTTTGCCTAAGTCTCTAATACTTCCGACCATATTTTTTGCTGCTATTTCTTTCCTAAGTTACTATGTGATTTTTGAAGGTGGCTTCTTCATGATTTCTTTGTCCCAATCAGATCCATCTAGTGGCAAGTGGGGCCAGCTTGTACCATCCACCAAGTACTGACTATATATACTCCACCCAAACTCCACAACCAGTGACAACAAAAGGAATCTAGAAATAGGCAGTGGTGACAATATTTTCTCCATGGAAATTGGCAAACACTACAAAATGGGTTTTTTTAAATTTGAGAGACCAGTTTGCCCATGTCTCACAGGAGTCATCTCTGGGGTCAAGTGATTGGAGAAATTACCTAGTCGCAGCTTAGAAGAACAATGATTGTGGGGAAAAAATCATATATGTATAAGTGCATAATCCTATATATGTGCATAAAACCTTATGTGTGCAAATACATCTCCTATACAGACATATATAATCATATATATATATATATATATACACATTAGAGAGACTTAAAAAGAGCTGCTTACTGTTGGAGATGGAGGATTGTTTTATTCTTTGTCACAGTTTCAATTAGTGCTTGGCACATAATAAATTGTCAGTAAATATGCACGTAATGAGTGGAGAACAAAGGCTCTGCTACATAAGTAATATGCACACCCTTAAGCCCTAACTATTATTTGTTTTTCTAACATGCACAGCCACAGCCAAAAAGTCAATCCCAGGGCACTGTGGAAGAGCTCAAAACCACTGTCTGTGGGATAGCAGTCATTTAATCAGTTGTACATGAACAGGTGAATAATTTGCAATGCTACTTTACACTGATGTCTGAATCCACGAGCTAGCAGAGATGGTGTAAATTGACTGACGTGACTGCTGAAAGGAATCAAATGCCATCCACACTACGCTGGCAGCAAGCAGAAATACTGCTATTGTATTATTCCTAAATGGTTCAGCAAAATCTTGTTCTTCCTGCCAGGTTAATTGACCATGCTGCTTCCTCTGAGAATTTCTCACAGATCTTCCAGGAGCAAAAACAAATCTCTTTTGTACCCTCTGAGAGTTTTATGCTTCCAGTACTAAAAGTATACTTTATTATAGTGAGCCTTTAAAATGTTAAATTACAAACCTAGGTTATTTCAAGTTACTTAATTACGTAAATTGCCTTTCATGTCTTATGATTTCCACACAAAAAGATGAAGACGATAAAACATTTTTTATGTTTATTATCTCTCCCCCACTAGACGATAATTTACTAGAAATGAAAGACTATCTTACCCATGTTTGCACACGTAGCTCCAGCAGTGCGTCTGATACAGAGAAAACACTGGATAATTTTAGTTGAATCAAGGAATAGAACTGGACCAGATCTCATAACAACATTTGTCATCCCTAAGGATAGGGAAGCTCATTGCCCCCCAGACCTACTGGGCTTGGCCAGCTGAATCATCTCTTAGGATTCTCACACTTCCTTCCTTGATCACCCAAGCCCAATTTCCTTTTTATTTTATTTTATTGTTTTTACTGGTTTTCAAAGTAACCTTTATTTTTTTAACATTAATGTACATTACAGGAAACAAACACACTGAACAAAGAACAAAGTCACCCATAGCACAAGCAGTTCAGTTGGAACATCCTAAATCCTGCTTGTACACACATAGATCCATTTCAGGTACCTGAGACTCTATGGTACATATCATGCTTTTCCACACATTGTAAGTATGTGCTCAATCTCATCCTTTTTATTTTTAAATCATAAAAGAAGTGAATGAACTAGAGTTATCTATCTGTGAAATTCGAGTTGTCAATTGATTCAATTTCTTCATTTGCAAAATTCATAATCAATGGTTGGCCTTACTCTCATGTAGTCAAAGTAACAAATAACCAAAGCCCAGGGGAATGTAAAGGCACAACATGTGAAAGAAACACAGAACCCCAGTTATTAATGGAAGTGAACATGAGAAGCACCGACCGAAATTTCGGGTTAATTGGTGGACCTTCCAAATCCAGCCAGATTGAAATTTGTGAATGTGCGTTTCGACTCCCACACTGCTGAAGCTCTTCAATCAAAAGACTCATAAAATCATAGAAGTTTATCATTAAGATGAATATTAGTGATTTTTCTTAGTCTCTTTTTATATACAGATTTTAAAAGCTGTCTTATCTTACCCTCTGTCTAGGAATATGATCTGGTTAAATCACAGTGAAGGAAAGATTCTCCCTTTTTGCATCTTGTGCAAGTCCCAAATACCTTCCCACTATTCTCACTAAGCTTAATAATCATTAGGATCAATTTTTTAAAGTCGCTCTTTACACATTTGTCTTCTGGCTTCCATTTAAATACCTTTAAAGATGGGCCAGTTAAAGTTTTATGGAGTTATTCAATTCAATATCTATGTACACTCCTGACATTGAAAAAGACATTTAACATGACATTGTGCTGAAAGCACATTCTATCCAGTTTCAGACTATTTCTCACATGTGTGCAAATATAGAAGAAGGCAACATGGGGTTGATTAATCCCAGGGTAACTATTGTTAATCTTCATTGGCCCAGGGTGAAAAATGCAGCAAATTTTAATATCATTTTGTGTCTGAGTGCAGACAGCTGCTAATAATATTGTGAAGGCTCAGGTATAATATGAGGATTTATAATACTATATCATCTTGCAATAGAGGGAAGAAATGGATTACAAGAAAAATTCCTAGTGAAACTATAGGGTCATGTAAATTATAATAGTCATGTAAGTTATAACAGTCTGTAGTTAATTGCTTTTTAAAAAATAATTTAGCTTACAAGCTTTTATATCTACTTTCCTCCCTATACTCCTGGTACAGACATAGTTCAATTATAGGAACAGGTGTATCTGACAATATCAAGGAGAACTAGCCCATTCCAGGGCTGATAAAGTCCTTCCCGGAAACTGATACTGATGCTGGTGAAACTGTATTTTGATTTTTTACTGGGGCTGCTAAAGTGAGAATGCCAGTCGCCACATATCCTGCCACATTGAGAAAATCTGTCAGACTAGAAAAGATTGAGATACAAAGCAGAGAGGAGAGAGCAGGGGAGAAGGGGAAAGAGAGAAAAAGAGGGGAGGAACTGTGAATGTTAGGCTCCAGTCCTTCATGTTTTAATTTTTATAGTTTCTACTTTAGTGTTTGTGACCTCACCTTGGTATTCTTTCCGTATATCTATGTGAATACCAGCAAACATTTCATATTGCTAAAGTGAATTTGAGATGTGCATTTATCATTTGATACCAAGTATCCTAACTAACAATGAGAACAACTATGAAATGTTTTTCATATTGCATCCCTTGAAGAAGTGAAATTATAGGTTAGAGATGTAGATACATTGTCCATTGAACTTCCTTTGACACTCATGGGTCTCATTTCCCCCTCTTTTGTGAGGTCCAAACCACATATCCTTAACCCTTGTGGTATTTGAAATTTCCTTAGCACAAGAAGCCTGGTTTTCTACTCTACTGCAGTGACATGGCTCATTTGATTTGGTTGCAGCAAAGCAACTTGTGGAAATCTCTCCACTTGAGGGCCTGTTAGTCACCACGTGTCAGAGAACAATTTTATTAAAAGAGAGAAAGTATGCATGAATATAATATTATTTCATCTGCAACAGGCCAACAACAGCAACTACAGAAGCCTGTGATTTCCTGTACCCTAAACGTCCCTAAAGAAGAAGGTATCAAAGTGACATGTAATGCTTCACTTGAAGAACCTTTATGATTAAAGGTTCTGTACTGGTTTACACCATATCACGTACTAAATGGCTCTAGAATCTTCTTCTATTCTTTGGTATATCCAGGTGCTTAGGGAATCCCAAGCCTTTCCTGAATCCTTTTATGAAAAGGATTTTATGAAAGAAATTCTTGGCTTTCCCTATTTGATCTGAATAGGTATTATAATCTGCCCAGTTATATTACTTGGCTTTTGGCTAATCCAGTGTTTCTTACTTCTCATATTTTCTTTCAGAAGAATTCAAGTTCCCAGTTTTTTTCTTATCACAGTGCTCCTAGAGAGACAGGAGTCTTGTTATGGAGTTAATTACATTGTTCTTACTTTGAATTAAATGCCAAATGAATCCCTTTGTTTTGGGAAACCTTTGACTTTGTTAGAGCCTTGAAAGTCTGGAAAAAAAAAGTCAACCCTTGGTATCCAAGAGTATATGGTGTCATGGAGCCCACCATTGAGGAAAACCTGCAAATATTCGAGATCCATAGAGTTCAGTACTCTAAAATTACTCAAATTTACCAATATTGTGTGCACGGTAGGCCAGAACATCTGTAAGTTGAAATTGCATGGAGTAGACTACATTACTATCACAAAACTTATTGTTGTACACATTAATATTGCTCACGAAAACTTAGATCATATTTCAGGTTCTTTATCTCGAATACTGTGGATGAGTGAATCACTTTCTCTCTAATACTGCTTCCTTCCTTTCTGCTAGAGATATGCCACCTTTCAACAAATCTATAATTTTCACTTAGCACTTATGTTAAGCACATTGTATGCCCTCTCTGGCTTGAAAAGATCACCAATGTGCTTTGCTTTGGGGGGACCATTTGCTTATTTTCACAAAATGAAGGACAGGGAAACACAATGATTTACACAAGTGGCCATAATGCAGGGCTGACTGAGAACGAGAGAGAAGAGGGCAGAGTGGTGTTTAAATGTAATCCCAGCAAATCCAGAGACAGAGCCAGGAGGGATCATGAGCAAAGGTAGCAGGGAAACCCTATCTCAAAGCAAAGTAAAGGCAAAAAATACCGTTGGGGGCATGGTAGATAAGTTGCCTAGCATGCTAAGGCCCTGGGTTCAATTCCCAGTACCAAAAAGAAAAGCAAGAAGTTAAGACCCTCAGATAGCCACCATTCGGTAAAATTCTTAACCCTTGGAAACATGTGGCTTCCTTCTTGAAACAGAATAGGAGGGAGAAATAGTATGAAGATATCTCCTGAGGTTCTAGGTAACAGTACTGTACACAGGGGTGGGAACTTCATGAGGCTCAGTTTTAAGAAGAGAAATGCAAAAGCTCAGTATTAGCAATGTTCAAGAGTAGGATGTTGGGGATGAGGTTACAGCTCAGTGGGGTTGCCTGGTATGTGCAAGATCCTGAATTCCATCTTCAGCACTGTAAAAGAAAGAAAGGAAGAGAGAGAGAGAGAGAGAGAAAGGAAGAAAGAAAAGAGTAGGATGCTGAATTGTTGTTGGAATATATGGGTCTAAAGAATGGAGAGGAAGTTCAAGCTGCCTACATAAAACTGAGGTTCACAGATCTGATGATGATCATAGAGATTTTGACAAGAATAGTATTAGCTGACCGTGAATGATTACAATTCGCCAGGAAGTAAATCAAGCATTTTACATAAACTGTTCCATTTCCTACGTACCAAAGCTACATTTTTAGGTAGAGAATTGACAGAAAGATGAAGTAAACCAAGTCACTCTCAGTCTGGTAAGTTTGGAACCAGAATTTGACTGTAAACTATCAATAGAAATGCGTTGTAGATCACTGAGAAAGACTGAGATAACTTCAAGGTAGAAATTTCTCTTTAACCACAAATTTATTTGTACAAACCTAGCTTACCAAATTCCTAAGCAGTAATTGTGCACAAGTTTGCTTTGAATTTCTCTTAATTTACATTTGCTATAAACCACTGGTATTTTTTGATTCTTAACAATGTATTTATTTTTATGACAGAAGCAACAAATGACTCACACAGACAAAATACTGAACTTAGATAAGCATGGCAAAGAACTACAAGGCACATGCATTTCCACCATGAAAAACAAAAAAACCCTTATATTTCCATGTATATTTAACATGCTTGTTTGCCTACATATGTATCCATATTTAGGAGGAAGGGAAAAGTGTATCTATTGATTATAACTTGCTTTTCTGCAATTACCTTGGGATTGTGTTCCTCTGGCCATAACAATTGTTTTCTTCTTTTTATATTTTTTGATGTGATTAGCTTAAGTCTCAGAGGTATTTTCATGTGGGTGTGATGTGCCTGTGCAGGAAAGGGGGAAGGATGGCATTTTGTGACAAACTCCTGTCCTCCCCACTTCCAGAAGCAATTCCTTCATTTTCTTCATGATTTCCTCTCTAGTTTCATCCTTTCCCCTTTCCATTGCCTCTGACTTCTTTGTTCTCAGTGTCACTGCTAATGGCTTATAACCTTGGTGGCAAAGGAAGGAAAGCGTTTATTATTATTTTCCCTCAGACCCTGCTTTGCCAAGGCCCAGGGCATGTTGCTTTGTTCTCAGTATTGGTTTTTATGTATATTTTGCTAAGTTCCCTAAAGTCCTCTAGACACCCGGGACTGGAAAATGAAAAATGACTATTATTGTTACCCCGCTTTGCCCATGATCCCAAGCCACCACATGTTGCTAACTTCCTGGTCTTCAAGCCCCTCCATAACTGACCATGAGCTGAACATCAAGGAGAGTTGTTTACTCCCTTTGTAGTGATCTCAGAGGCATAAGCATCCTGACAAAAGAAAGAAAAAGAAGAAAGAAAAAAAAAAGAAAGAAAGAAAGGTAAAACATACTTTAATTCATACATAGACTATCTGGCTTTTGCAAAATTTGATCTATGTATATAGCCTGCTCTTAAAGCTACAAAGGATAAAAAATAAATAAATAAACACAAAGGAAGGAACAAAGCTCAGTCAATTCAGCCAAAATAATTTGTTTCCCCAACACCAAATTGACATTTTGGAAGAATCCAGGCACTGAGTTCATTTGTTTATTTTTCCTACAGATATTTATCATGCAGCTCTAGACTTTGGTGGTTCTTAGTTTATTTGGTTTTCTTTAAAACTTAATCTCAATCCACAAAACAATTATTAAGTATTGATTGTACATAGGACACTATGGAACTATGTGAAAAGCCACTTAGCATGATAAGAAAAGCCACAAAACATAACAAAGTATTAAATGAGAAACCCAGAGACCTGTTTTTCTCCTTGGAAGGGAAGGAATTGTAAACAAGTCTGATACCGCTAGCTTCCATCTCCTTCCCTGACTTCTCACAGAACTACTGTGAAAAGTAAATGAGATATGTGTTGAAAAATTTTGTGCACTCTGATGGGCACACAAATGAAAGTGACCGCTCTTATCTACACAACATTTTGTCTTTGGCTTATAGCCTAGTTGGGAGCATCAGATATCATATTTGTTAATAAAAATGTAAGAGTTAAATAGTAGCAGTCAGAGACTCCAGAGGTGTTGTGAGACGTGATTAATTGCCAGAGCAGAGGCTTGAGTAGAGAGGAGTTGAGGGCAGTGCAGACAGGAATCACCCAGGGACAAAGGACAAGACTGCCAAGCATCAGGTTCAGCTG
Source organism: Castor canadensis (assembly GCF_047511655.1). Lineage (NCBI taxonomy): Eukaryota > Metazoa > Chordata > Mammalia > Rodentia > Castoridae > Castor > Castor canadensis. The sequence goes on along the minus strand of NC_133388.1, from coordinate 180,275,110 downwards.
AACATTCAGACTATGAATCTGCAGAAGGTCAAATTAGCATAAAGATGACAGGAGTATCATGCTGTACAAGGAATGCCTCACATTCTGAGAAACAGTTTTCCTAAAAAAACATGTTCTTTAAAATTTTAGACCTTTGAAAATGAATGTTGGAAAATGAGACAGTGATTGTCAGTAAAAAGAAAAGAAACTAAAAAATCAGAGAAAACTGAATTCAAATTTGAACTTCCCCTTGCTTGTTGCATTCCTGACCTTGAAACTTGGAGACATAACCAGAGACAAGTGCAAGAGTCATACTTGCCTGTGGGCTGTTAAGAATGAGCAGATATTAATAAGGAAGAAGTTAAGTCCTGTGAGGGAGTGGGTGGGAATATGCCAGGGAGAAGGAACAGAATTCTGGGTCCTTAAACAGAGAAACAGTTCTGAGCATTGAATGAACAAAGACAAAGCTGCTGTCTGCAGTTCTGTAGGGAGGAAGCAGCATCTGAAGGGACAAGAAAGAGCCAGAGTGGACAGGAACCCTGCAGGTCTCACTGACTATTCCGGAACTGATCCTAGTGAACAAATCTGAAGCCAATGAATGATGTTAAAGGCATGGAAGGCTGGTGGCAGAGGGGATAGACTGCATACTTGGGAGGTTACTCATTTTGAGGGTTTGTGTTATGTATTCTTTATTCTGACTGGTCACAGCTGGAAAATCAGGTCCACTTGATGTATTATGTGTTAAACTAAATTAAGACTCCAAAACAATGCTAATCCAATAGTAATTACCCCAGTCATCTTTCATCTTGCTTTAGTTTCCTTCCCATTCATTTTCTGAACTGACAGTTTCAACACATATCTTCAGCTTTGCTATATTTGCAGATTTGAAGTACTAACACATATATCCATAGATCATTTGAGACAGTGAATGTCCAGTTTTCCAAGAGTAATAAACCCAAGTCAGGATTTGGGATTTTGGTGTGGGAGGTGTTAGAAATTAAGCAGTATCCCAAAGTTTGATTGTATTTATGATGCAGAGTAACAAACCCAGCAACTAGTGGGATGACTGACAAAAAGAAAGTAAAACAAGACACACAAGATCTAAAATCTTGCGCTGTTTCTATTATGATGACTTTTCTTTTTCATTAAAAACAATACATTTCCTTTTATATGTGTTTTCAGTAACTCCCTTATGGGATAATGAGTAAGAATGCAGAGAACTCTATTCTAGACCAGCCACATGGAGATGTGGGGATTCATAAAAGGAAATGTTAGGTCTGTGAACAGACGTCAGCATCCCCACAACCATAAATGCATGAGTCAGGAAGCAAAATTTAAGATTTGTACTGTTTATTGCAGAATCTCCAATCTGCATTCTAATCTCCATTTTAACATTGCAGAAAATTATTCAACACTTATTAAAAAGTGAAGTGAGTTAATCATCGTTCTGTCTCTTTCTCTCTCCCTCTTCTCACTCTCTCTCTTTCTCTCTCTCTCTCCCCTCCCCCTTTAATCTGATCTGTCATAGCAGGAGTGTGTAGAATAATCCATGAGATGGTATTATGATTTGAATATGAAATGCTCCCCTACAGGCTGATGTGTTGGGTACTTTGTCCCCAGATGGTGGTACCACTTAGAGAAGTTATGGCAACTGTCCAAGGGGAAAATTATCCAAGTCATATGACAACTCACTTTTCTTTACTTTCCATTCTATTCCTGTTTCCTGGGACAAATTGATTGTATCAGACTAAATTGAAAGATGAAGAGGAACAAAACATGCAGAAGATCAAACCCAATGTCATCTTCTTTCAAAGATGAAATATTGACTAGCAGTGAACAGGCTGAATCAAGAAGAAAATTAAAATTGCATGTGTTAGGACACAGATAGGATTGGGATGGAGAATAAATTATAAATTATACAAGAAGTCACCATGTATATTACACATGGCATCATTGTCAAATCTCCATCTTCTTGTTTCAAGGGCATAAACTTTGAAATTATTACAACTGCAATAGCCTTCTTTCAAACAGTGTGAACACCTTGACACCTTGGGGAGCTGCAGTAGAGATCTTCCTTTTGATGTTATTGTTTCACTCATTTTTCTTTCCACCCATGAAGATTTCTCTCAGGAGCCCAACACTCCCGAAATTTGAGCCAAATGCACTTATTACAAACTTGCTATATACATGGTGATTAGGAAACTTGAATGTGACACCAAAGTGCCTGCATCTGACTTTGTGTAGTGATACCATGACAACTGCTTAACCATCTTGTTGCTTCAAGGTATTACCTGTAAAAAAATAATAATATGAGAGTAAAAATAATATTACTTAGTACATAGGGCCACTGTGAGTACATGCCAGCTATTATTCATAAAGAAATTGGAAGAGTGCCAGACATAAATACTATGTATTTACTATTTTTTACATAACTATTTATTATTTATTATTACTACCATAACAATATAAATTATTCCTGAATATGAAGTAATTTGGGACAACCAAATGCTTTTGCTAATAAACATATTTTATAGCTAATGAAACTGGAATCCGGAGTAATGAGGGAATCTGTCCAAGTTCATTGTGCAGGTAATACGAACCCAAGACTATCAGAGCCCAGACTGCTGCTCTTTCTCCTCTTCTTCATTAGGTTTTTGGAATGGAAACCTTTGTAATGAGACTATTTTGGCGATATAAAGAAGTTTATAGCTATTCTGGTATTAAAATAAACTGGTAAAACGTTGAGATAAACAACAAATTTACATATTTTTGTCCACTTTTATGTACCAGGTGGTTTAAGTGAATTATGTGTCATTTCACAGAGTACAAGTTGCTCCACACAATATAAATGAATAAAATGAGATTTCCTGTGAAGGACCACATAGTTAGCTGGGATCCAACCTTTTTCTTTCAACACAGATAAGAGTAAGAGAGAGGAAACCAGAACATTGTTTGAACATTCTGTCTGATTTCCTGTTATGTTTCTTTATCATGTTGTAAAAGACTTTTAAAATGTTTGCCTTCAGCAATCTTTTACCCATCGCGTTGCTTTGCTTAAGAAGTTTTTTACTATATGTGTATATGTTATGCATATATTCATTGATACACATTTATATTTGAAATTAAAAGGATGTTGAATAAATTATATTCAACAATGGTGAAAAAAATAAAATAAAATGTCTGCCTTCAATTTTAAGATATTACTTAAAAGGAATAACTGACAATGGTTTTAGGATTAATCATCACCAAATGAAAGCCAGATATTCTGTGATCTGAAATTTGCATTGCACAGCAGGTCATCAACCTTCTAGGGCTTCCTTGCAGGTTTGTATATACTCTTCAGCTCTGACCTGCTGGTTCACCTTTCCATTGTCAAATTCAACAATTTCTTCTGTTACATACATTCTTATCTATAAATCATTTCTTTCTTCATTCAGATTTGAAGACATTATTGACAGGATTTGTATCAACTAAATATTCAAACCAGCTTTTTAAATGAAACTTCAGATTCAATATTTGCTCACTAAATATACTAATCTACTCCTAAAATGAGGAAATTTTTGCTGGAGTTGATTTTACTTCTTTTATCTTTTTTGCATGCTAAAATTTTAGCTCTTTTTTTTGCTGAGTAGCAGATGCAAGTTCAAAATAAAGATTAGTATGGTAAACAAGGGATAGGTTAATGGAAACAGATACAAAGAAGGGTTAGTCTTACTAATATCCAGAAAGAAGGGCAATGACTGAATGCAAGATAACAGATGAAAAGGACTGTTACATTGTTTCCTCTCTTTGGCTGATTGTGTGTTAAACCTGTAAAGAAATTTGGAACAAATAAATTAGAATCTCGCTGAATTTACAGCTTATCATAAATATATTAGCTCAAATAGTTCAGACGTAATAAAATTCCAAGTAGGATCAATGTTATACATTCAAATTGGAAATCTAGCTGATTTGAAAAGATAAAAGTTAAGAGTACTATCAACCAGACATGAGAGAAGATGTAAACCCATATTAAATGACCTGTGGGTAGTTTGCTCTTCTTAGCTACATAAATGCATAAACAAAACTACTCTGAATGCTTTAAACTCTAGTATCTTCTTTTATAAAGTACAACTATTATTTTTTAACTGATGAACTAAAAAAAAAGAAAGTTTTAAAATAAAACATTCCAGATGTCAAAGACCTATCTACTCCATTCTATCAGGAGAGGAAAAAGTGGCTGCATTATGGGACAGAAATTCTGTCTAGAAACAAATCCTGATATAAAATATATGTAAATTGGAGTCTGCTTTTGGCTCCTGTTTTTCTTCCCTAACTCTCTGAAATGCGGTTCCCCAAGATTTTCTTCTGGGAGTTCTCTCTTTTCGCTCCATGCTGATGACTGATGAAATTTTAACTCTGTCTCTTCTTCCTTGCTTTCTTGAATTATTGACTATCTCTACTGGATGTTCCATATTTATGTCAAATTCAACATGCTCAAACTGTCTCCATATTCTCTTTCTTCTCAATAGTTTCAGGTATATAAAACTGACTGTATCATTCCCTACCTAAAATATCACCCCCACTTCACATAATCCTTAGAACGAAAACCCAAACTCCTTGCCAAGGCTCCTTACGACATTCCTTACAAGGGTCCTTCCAAGGCTATGTGTTACCTGATCCCTGCTGTCTCTCCAAACTCTTACTTTTCTTCCAAATAATGTCCTCCTGCTACATAAGCCACATTTTTGTTCTCACACATGCTAAAGACCATTCTGATTCTAGGCCTTTGAATTACTTTTTTTTCTAAAAATTCTTATAGCCATATGTTAAATTAAATGTGGTAATGGGCTTCATCATGACACTTGCCTGCAAGCATATGGTATACTGTGACTATATTTGCCTCCTCTATTACTCTTTCTTACTTTTCTGTTTTGCTAGATGTTTATTTTACATTAATTGGGCAATAAGAAAAAAATGATCATGATATCAATTATAGTGAAAGAGTTTGGGTTATATAAGAACCCTTTGACAAACTGTGTACTTCTTTACTTCTTCCCTCTGGTAACAAAGAAAAGGCCCTACGTATTTCATTAAATAAATATTGTCACTGTAAATACCAGAGGATTTCTTGCCTGAAGTCAAGATCTAACATACTTATTATATAATGTCCCTCTTTGTCCCTAGTAATTTTCTTTGCTCTAAAGTCTATTTCATCAACTATTAATGTAGTCATACTACCTATTTTTAATGTATGCATAGTATATCTTTTTCTATGTCTTATATTTTTGGTGACACTGGAGTTTGAACTCAGGACTTCATGCTTGCAAAGCAGGTGCTCTACCACTTTAGCCACACCTCCAGTCCTTTTCCTATCCTTTTAATTCCTAACTGCCCATGCCACAGTGAAGTGAATTTCTTGTAGACAGACTGTAGTTGAGTCATGGTTGGTTTGTTTGCTTTTTTGTTTTATCTACTCTACCAAAGTCTGTCTTTTTACAGGAAGGAGCATGAGTAAAATTTACATTTACCATTTATTTCTTTTTTTTTTTCAGTTTAAATGCTCTTTGTATTTTGACAACCTACATGACATGTTTTTCTTAAAAACAACAACAACAACAAAAAATGCTTCCACTCCACATAACCACAGTCAAGAGAATCCATGGAATCCTTTGGATTTATCATATTTCTAATTTACCAAGCTTTTTGAAATCTGTAGGTCTATGTCCTTGGTAAAATTTGGGAAATTTTCACTAATTATTTCTTCAAATAAATGATCAGTCCTACATTTTTCCCTTTTTCTGGCACATGGAAGGTTTGAGCATTGACTCTTTTGTTGCTATGACAGTCATGGTCCCAGAGGCTCTGTACATTCTTATTCTAGTTTCTTTCCATTGTGAAGGTTGATTAGCTTATACTGTTCTGTCTTCAAGTTTACTAATTCTTTCCTTTGTCACAATCATTCTAGTGTCAAGTCCACTCAGTGAGAGTCCTTAATTTATTTTTATTGTTATTTATCAGTTCTATGATTTCCATTTGGTTCTTTTTTTTTCTATCTCATTTCTTTGGAAAGATTTTCTGCTTTTTCAATTTTTTAAGAGTTCTTGAAATTGTTCATTAAACAATGATGACTACTTTTAAATTCTTGTCAAAAACATAATATCTGATTCATTTTGATGTCAGTATGTCTTCTCTCATTTCTTGATTTAAAGAGTGGTTTTAATTGTTTCCTGGAGATTTTGGCTATCATGTTAGGATACTGTGGACCCTATTCAATCTTTTGTTTGTTTGTTTGTTTGTTTTGCAGGCTGTCAGGTTTAGTACACAAGTCCTGTCCTGCTTCTTTGGGCTAAGTTGCAATGACAATTTATTTTTCATATCACTTATATTGCTATTCTGTTCTTGCTGAGACTGGGGTTCTTACTCTATTTTCTCTGCTGGTACCTCCAAGGAAGATGTGCTCCCTTGGACACTTCCTGCCAGATAGATGGTGAGGAGTAAGATTCAAGGCCTGTAAAGGTGGAATACTTTTTCAGGGTCCCTGGTGCTGGTGGAGCTCTTGCTTGATCTTGGATAGTGTCATGTACAGTGGAAGAAGGAACATCCCAGTCTGCCCAGTGCTGTGTGGTCAGAAACTAAGAGATGTCATTTCTACTCTCCAGGCTGTCCAGTATAGATGGGGATCCCACTTGATCTCTGTAGGCAGAGGAAACTACCTGCCTGAGCCATCTTTTGCTGAGTGGAATACCAGGAGATAGCAGCTCCACTGTGCTGGAAAGTTAGAGGACACAGGACCACTATGATTTTCATCCAGATATGAGCTCTTCCACTGGTTCATCTTCTATTTTTGGATCTTTCTAATTTTTTTCCTATGACTGTCTACAATATTATTACTGTGTGCTTTTAGTTGTATTTAGCATGGAGGAACAGGGAGAAATGAGTCTATGCTAGTTCGTCTCAAATTTGAAGTCTTAAAAAACATTTAAATGATCTCATTTGTCATTAGCAATGAAACCTCATTTCATTCAATACTTACCTACTAGCATTTTGTTACCCTGAGTTTAATTGTGCCTTGTTCCAAACCTCAGATAATTATCTGTCTCCTGGTTTTAAATGGTTCAAAGTTCAGATTTGTTAGCTAGTAGGTTCATTTACAGGACATAGATGGTACACTTCGAGCTAAGGTACTCTTTAGCTCACAAAGAATCTTAGTAAGACACTCACTCTCCATATTCTCGGGTTATTAACTAAATATAAGGTAAATAACTACTATAAAAATTGCTATTGTGATTATTTGGAATAATTTCATTGAATCCCTCATGCAGGGTTAGCTACATAGCAGCTCCACCCTCAAAATAATGGTGATTCTTTAGTTGTATTGTACCAGCAGTATTTTTAATTATACATATTTCAGGGAGACTTCTTTTTCTTTAATAATCCCCTACTTCCCAATAGGGGATACTTGCCTCTCCCCATATTAATAATGCCTTCAAGATTTCATTCTCAGAGGGCTTCTCTTTGTATCTGCTCTGTTTTTTGTCTCTTTGCAACATATTATGGAAGTATAAAGCCATTGTTATACAATTTCTATATTATGCCTACAGGAAAGAGGACCCCATACTGAGCAGGGTATGGATAATATCATACAGGCTTCTGAAGCTCAGAATTTTACTTACAATCCATTTTGCTTTCATCATACACTGTTATGTAGGACACACACACACCAAATGTGATCCAATTCAAGCTTGGATACTTGAATGAAAAATTCTCTGAAAATCTGTGAATGCACCCCATGTGCTGAGAGGGCACCTTTATTTGTTATAGCGTTCACTCCCCCAGGACTCTGCGGTCTGGGAAGAGAAACTTGAGTGGTCTAGATTATACTTACTGTTTTATAATTACTAGCTGAAACTCAATCCAAGGCTTTCCAGGCACTGGCCTCCCTTAACACATCTGGCCTCCCTTTTTCCTTTTGCTCTGGTCCGGCCCTACAAGAGGAGCGCTTAGATAAATAAACTGAAGCATGCATGTGGTCTCCAAAAGATCTCTATGGAAAGCAGAATGGAAACAGAGCAGCCCCAGGGCTTGCTGTGCCTTTGTTCACTACCTTTCTGGGATATAAGCATCCAGGAGGTGTATACAGCAAGATCACGCTGTTCTAACTGGGTCCACACTTTCCCTGAAAATAACTGATGACTGGGAAGGCCAGCTTAGGTATACTGACCATCTGCACATCTGGGAGGAGAAAAATCTTATTAAGTTCCTTGCCTTATTTGTATTTAAATGGACATTTAGTGAGTCTTTTCTTAGAGATATTGAATTGTGATATTCTAAATTTTACCAAGATAAGCAAAGGATCTTTAAAAGGAGCTTATTGGCTGAGAGTATTTATATGCATAAAAAATTAAGGGGAAAAGAAAAGAAACTATTATTTATTGAACATCACAAATCAATCAGTAATACTGTATTTGTCAAGCTAATTTGCAAAATGCATGGAATTAGAATGATATTGTTATATAAAGAAAATGATTTTCAACTCAGTTATCAGGACATGGATGAGAGAAAATGGACCTCTAGGTAAAGAGGAAGTGATTTGCAATGAATTAAGTGCCTAGGTTGTGATTAGGATATGCTAAGAAGTATTTTTTTGATTTTACAAATGAGGAAATGAGTATAGAATCATACTACCTTTAATTCATTCTTTATCTCTCTCATATATTCACTAAATGTATACTGAATGTCTACTGTGTATTAAGCATTAGCTGTAGATGTTAATAATTAATCAATGAACATAATTGAAAAACATCCCTTGTCCTCATAAAGCTTATATTCTACTGAAAGAGACATTATAAATGAGATACATAACATATATCTTGTTGGATGATGAGAAGAATTAAGGAGGAGGGGAAAAATCCAGTGAGAATAAGATAGAGCTTGTTGTAGGAAAATGTTATGATCTTAAATGAACCAGTTGAGAAATGTTTCACCGAGAAAGCAATATTTGTATAAGTACCTGAAGGAGTAATCCACATAAATAAATAAGAAATAGTAGTCTGGGTGGGGATAACAGCAGGTATAAAACCCCAAACTGGGAAAGTTCATGAATGGTGTGAGGAATGCTCACACCAAGATAATTGGAGTAGAGTGAAGAAGGGAAAGTACAACATGAGGGTAGAAAAGAAACAAAGGGACATGAGATCTTGTATAGTATGGTAAGTCAATGTAAGAACTTTGGTTATGGCTCTGTGGAGGAAGGGAGGTCATTGTAAAGTGTTGAGCAGCCTTGGGATGATCAGGCATTCTCATCAGATAGCTTGGCTCTTGTGGCAAGAATAAGACTGAAGGGCAAGGACAAAGTCAGGGACCGAGTCAGGCCTAATGCAATAATTTAGGTGACTCATGATTATGCCCAAGGTCACATACATAGTAATGACAGTCAGCATTCATTGACCTGTGTGGCATTGCACTGTGCAATGACCCTTCTTCAGGCAAATGGTCTGAGCAAAAGGTCACTATTAATGGATGCTACTAATTTCCTTTCCATTTGTGACACAGAAAGAAAGTTATCTTGACACCAGAACTTGCCTCTTCGCTAATTTTGTGGAAAATATCAAGCATATCACTTATAATATATAAGATGAAAAATATTACACCAATTTTATACTATAGGATTGGCATTGATTGGTCTCATTTTCTCCATCAATGTAACCTAAAGATAATCTGCAATAGAATAATTTTGAGCATAGAAAAACCCCAACTAAAATCCTTTGTAGACTTTGTTAAGTGCCTTTGCAGGTGATTATCAGTTCAGCAAAATGGTCCCTCTTCTCTTTCATTTGGGTTGCACTTAACAGCTAGAACCATGTGACTACCCTTCACTTTATCTCCATGAGAGAAAAGAGGACATGAAGGTCATGGCCTAAGATTCAATTGTTGCATAACTTCTAATCATATTAATTTATTCCTTCTGAAAAATTTCTGTAGGGGAGTACAATTTCCCCTTTTACAGACAGCTTTGGGATCTGAAATATCATGGTCCTGCATTCTAAACCTGACTTAAAATGGAAGAAAGAAAATAACTATGAGTTGTAAGTCAGACTTCCTAGAAAAAAAATGGAACTTGAAGAATGTATTTCAGACTAGACATGGTAACTGAAGCTTCCAATCCCAGCTACTCAGGAGGTGCAGATAAGGAGGATCGTGGTTCAAGACTAACTTAGACAAAAAGTTCACAGGACCCCATCTCAACCAATGGCTGAGCATGTAGGAAAGCACAAATAAGATTGTGGACCAGGACCAGGCTGGTCCTGGCTTAAAGTGAGACCCTATCTCAAAAATAATCAAAACAAAAATAGCTGGCAGAGTGGCTCATGAGGCCCTGAGTTCAACCCCTACCATGGCCAAAAGAAAAAAAAAAAAGGTATATTTTAATTCCCCTAGTAGATCTTGTGTTAGTCATTGAATTAGTCTCAATTGAATGACAACTAGGTTCCTTTGTTGGCAGCACTCAAGAGAAAGAGATGGAACCAACACATTCCGGAGCCTGTTTCATGAACTAGATGAATGGCTTTCAAAACAGACTGGAAAAACAAACCTATGCAAGCAGAATCTTTCAGAAGGAAGCTAACAGTGTATCACAGTGTATTTTTAAAAAAGATAGCCAGTTAAATTTGACAAACATCAGCATAGAAACCCTGACCAAAAAAAAAAGAGACATCCTCAGTGACTAGCATGGTTCATATTTTGAATGAACCATGTTTTCTTTAAAATGTAACATAAGCCAAAATGATATTTAATTCACTGCTTAAGCACCTCTGGGTCTTTTTTTGTATGCTATGCATACAAAAATTCTAGATGGAAGATGTAGGAAATAAAGCATCAAATGAGAGTCACAGAACCTGCAGGCTAGTTTTCATCTAAGTCAATTAATTCTTCTCCTGGACACCTTGTTCTCTTCTGTAAAATGACGATGGTCTATTACATATGAATTGTAGAATTCTTTAAATAGGTGAGCCCAGTAATATAGTCATGTATCAATTAATGATAGGGACACGTTGAATGTTTTTTTCATTGCATGAACATCACAGAGTATGGCTATGCAAATGAACATGGCTAAGATATCAGTAGGCAATATAGTCCCATGGGACCACTGTCATGTGTACAGTCTCTTGTTGACCAAAATATCCTTATGTGGCACATCGTTTTATTTTATATTCCCAACAAGTAAAAGGTTATTATTTCATTTTATGTTTTTAACTAAATCTTACAACAACCCTGAAACAAGTTCACATGCCTGGTAAGTGGAAAGGGAACATTAAAATAATTCCAATCTTCTTTCTGCTTCACTAGTATGGGTCCTTCCCATAGTAGCCGGGGGACTAACTTGAGCAAGATGCTCTTTGTTCTCTGTGATGGCTTTACAGATGGAGCAGACACACCTGCTTCCTTCAGGAAACTAACGTCTAGTAGACGCAAATATGCAGTTAAATTAGAAGTTAGAATTGCAAGTGCCTTAACGAAAGTGAGAGGTTTATGTTGGGAGAATCTGAGAAATCATGTTAAGAGGAAGTGTGAATTATAAGCTGTAACTAGGCTTGAATATTAGCATATTAAATGAGTGGAAAGGGATATTTAAGATAGAAGTACTGGTAGAGACAAAGCTAAAAAATGAGAAGGCATCAGGTTTATGATAGCAAAAGTCTGGCTAGACCTAATGGTGTCTGAAAGAGAACAATGACCAATTCTTGAGTTAGATGAAGCTGTCTGAAGAATTTGGATCAATTCCAAGCAGCATCTTGATGATGATGACTAATCCAAAACAATAGAAGATGACTAATCCAAAAAACAGAAGAAGCTTTTTGAGAAATTCTTGGATAGACTAATCCAAATGTGCTGCCATTCTCTGACATACATAGCTGTCCACAACCGTGAGTGCTCTGTAGTCTGTAACTGGTTCTAGAAAATCCTGAGTTAGCAGCATGTGTGTGCTGCTAGCAATAAGAGATGGGACTGTGCTGTTTATCTTTAATCTCCACTCTGGTGTTGATTACTTAATCTAATTGGGAATTTCCACCCCGGATTTTCATCTTTAACTACCTCAGAGACAGTTACCACAAAGGTGTCAGCTTTTCTCATCTCCATTCATGAGGAGATAAAAGGTCATATTAATTCACTTAGTGGATATTAAAAAGGGAGTTAATTGATGAGGCCACAGCATAATAGATATGAGAACTGAGTATCGGTAAAATTATCAGGGTTTTCTGTATGTGAAAAGCTAGAAGAATTGTACAGTCTCCTCCCCCTCCTCCCTCTCCTCTGCCTCTTTCTCTTCCTCCTCCTCTTCCTCCTCTTCTTCTTCTTTGAAAGAGTCACTAATAGTGCAAGGGAGTTTCATGTGAAAATTTCATATATCCATATAGTATATTTTGAGCAAGTTCACCCCTCTGTTTTATTCCCTTAACTTTCCTCCTTCCCTTTTAAAAACACTATTTATTGGGTTTCTTTATGCTATCTCCATACATACATAAGTAACATATTTTGGTCCTCTTCACACCCCAGTACCCACTCCATTTGTGCAGAGGTAGAGAGGAATTTGGTGAGGCAAGGGATGAGGAATAGAGTCATAGTTTTCATTTCTAAATGATCCTCTGACTAACTTCTTATTTATACAAGTCATGTGACTTCAACTAGACTTTTTACCATATCTTAGTGAGAGTATGGTCAACTCACCTCAGTTGATCTCTTTATTAAAGGTTCTACTGTAGCATCAAAAAGAATAACAGAAGTAGGACTCCACTGAGATTTTACACACATGGTTACTTTCAGCAACTTGCCAATAAATGTAGGTATGGGCAGCTGAATTTGGTCCCGGTTTTGCTTGTTTTCATTTTAACCTAGAATTGAAATTTTGAAGAAAAGAACCATTACACTAAGGCTCTTTTAAGAGGGAGAGAGAAAGAGAGAGAGAGAGAGAGAGAGAGAGAGAGAGAGAGAGAGAGAGAGAAAGGAGGGGGATGGAAGGGAAGGGAAGAGGAGAGGAGAAAAAATGAAAAACCCCAAGAATTGGGTTTAGCCAAATTGGCTTAGAGAAGTCTGTAACAATTAGCTTTTGAACCTCTAGAATCATCCTTAGATGAGGCAAATCCTGGCAGGCACGCTAAGAGATAATTATTAACCTGCCTTCCTATGCCTTGACTCCAGAGACAAATCTTTTGTGTGCAGCTAACTTTTGGGAAAAGAAATCCAAATTGGGCTGAACCTGGGAAGGTAGTAATTTATATCAGAAGGTGGTGCTTAGTGTTCACTGTATGCTACATACTGCTCTAAACTCTTCATATGGATTAGCTCATTTACTCTTTAAGATAACAGTGAGTTTATGTTTTCATCCTAATTTAATAGAAAAAGAAACTGATGGGTAGAAAAGCAATAAGGTTACCTAAAGCCACATATCTGGGAGATAACAGGCCAAGATTCAAATCCAACAGTGTGTCCCTAGAGTTCTCATTTTAGTAATTCACTCTATTGTTTCACGTGCAATAGAATGTTAGGTTTCTTGGAGGACTGGTCCCTCTACATCTTTTTCCCAGTCAGAGGACCCAGGAGGTGAGGTGCTTTTCCTAGAAACATAAAGCCGAAGAATAATAAAATACCTTTCATAGTGGACATAATATAGACTTCATGTTCCAAAGTATTTTCTTTCACACCTCTTGGCTCATCCATTCTTATAATAATCCCAGGAGGGACATAGAGAAGGGACTGTTATCTCTACTTTACAAATGAGGAAAATGAGAGTTGAGAATTGAAATAAAGTATTCAATGCCACATAATAGGAAAGTGATAGAGTGCAGATTGTCACCCAAGTGGGCCTACACTGAGGGGATGACAGCACACATTAGTAACTTCAATTCCTTTATGTTTCAAAAGACAGTTTGGGTGGGAAGTTTTTAGATGACACCTTGTGTCTGTCTTTTATGTATATGTGATTTGATAATCTTCAGAAAAACTTCTCCACATGATCTCTTATTTAATTTAGTCTTCACATGCACAGAGAGTGCAGATATATATGATGAGGGGCAAGAAGTATTATCTCCTTTCTGACTGTGATCAAACTGAGCTATACCTAGAATAAATGATAGTCTCCAGCCTGTAGAACTAGTCAGAGTCACAGCTACAATCTTCCAACTTCAAGTCCAGCCATGAGCCTGTGTCCACGTTAGACAAAGTCAGCACTGTGATATTGCCTGTGGGATTTATTCTTATGTGTGTTCTGCATTTTATCTCTCTCCCTCTCTTTCTTCCCCTCGATTACTCCCGTCAATCTTACAACCACCTATCTTTTTGCTTCATTGTAATGCTATTACTATGTAGAGCTAGCAGAGAGAGGCCATTAAATATTCCTAGAACAGAAAGCATTTTGTCAAGAAACACATGTTGTGACTCCTCACCAAGGCAACGTGGAACTGATGACGTGAGCGGAGGAATGCTTCATGAGTGTTTAGCAACAGCCTGCAACACACAGCTACATGCTCAGCGATTAGAGGCAGAGACGGCTTATCCACTGACCTACTGTCCCATACTTCCCACCAAAACTGTCTTTTGCAATTAACAGGAAGTAAAGTCACTGATGTACACAGATTAGTTGGAAAGGAAACAGAGCACCAGATGGTAGAATTTCCTAAGACTAAGGAGAGTTTATTATAACTTAGGGTCTTGGTTTTTTCATCTAGCAAATGGGAGTTAAAGTAACTAACTTCATAAAAGACTAAACCACTCTACGCAGGGTTTAACTCATAAATCCCGAGCCTTTGTGACCCAGTGACAATTCTACACAGGCACCTTGGCTTTTGCCTTGGCCTTTTAGCTGAGGATGAGGTGATTTATGATGGAATTTGCATAGGCAAACAAATCCCCAGCTGCAAAGTGCCTGCCCTGAAGTTTCATGGTTCACTAAGGATTAAGATTCTCGGAGCAACTTCTGGGTGGCTAGAGGCTTTGACAGATACACTTTCTCAGTTAGTTTCCTGACTGTGGTAGGTATCCCTCACTCATGATGAAGTTTGATTCTACCCAGGAGGAGTGAGTAAAAAATTGTGGGCTGTGAGTGTCATGTGCTACAGAACTTAAGTGCAAGAGGACTTTCATTGGGAGAAACAGTCCTTTCTTTGTCATTTGGAATAGCTAGTGAAGAGATTGCAAGTGACAAAGATAAGACCGTGACCAATCTGGTTGGCTTCTAGAGATTATCCAAAGAGTAATGAACTTTACTGAGAGGATTTGATTGACTACAGAAGGACTTATAGATACTACTTCATAAATGAGACAGGAAAACTAGATTCATAGGATGACAAAAACCTCAGGATAACAAGGGTCATCATATTTGAATCACCCATTTAATAGTCTGTTCAAACAGAATCAAGAGTATATTAAACTTTCACTAATATGGAACACAACAGAAATATGATAGTACATTTTTTCTTCAAGCAGCTCTGATAGGTAGCAAGTTTGTTACATTGACATGGAACAACTATTTTGTAATTCACAAGAGTCATTTTATTTTGTTTACTACCATAGGCTGATTCTACTCCTCACGCAACATGAGTTTCTTTAAAAAAAAGTTACATCTATGCATGTGTGTGTGTGTGTATATATATATATAAAATATATATCTTATTCTATTGTATATACATATAAATCTCATATAACTACTTGGATGTCATATATATACATGTATACATAAATATATACATATATGTAACTTTAAAATAGTGTAAGTATTGTTACCTTTGTTCACTTGGCAACTGATGGCCTTCTCATAGTTATTTCTAGAATAATGGGAATATTAGAATTAAAAAAGACATAAGAAATTATCTATGTTTTCCATATCATTTGTCCATAAGATCCTGAGTTTCTAATCTCACCATGAAACTTGGCTGGTCTGCCTGACAGTCATGCAATTAAATTCTCTGGGACAATGATCTTTACCATTGTTCTTTACCTAACAACCAGAATTATAATTTATCATGTTTTTCATGTAAACATTATTGGTTATCCCTGATTTACATACACACCCCTGATGGTAGGGAATCGCTCATTCCTCTCAATTTCTATAAGACTACGGCTATTTAGTTGTAGCATGTTACTGCTTAGAGCAAATTAAGAGTAACAGACAGTGGAGAGAACATCACGATTAAATCAACAAAGCATGTCTGCTCTAGGGATTGGGAAGGAATTTGAAAATCATCAAGTCAGTCTACCACTTGAGTCAACTGCACCATATTTGGGCCAGTTGGTAAACTAGTCTCTACATGAATACCAGGATTGGAGACAAGTGCTTCTGTGCCATGTGCAGCCTGTATGCACATGGTGTTACAAAATGCTATAAAAGAAGGGGCTAATAATGTCTCACTGAGACTTTTGTTGAGGGAACATGATTTCCTCCTTGTCATTCACAAACTATTCTATTGTTAACAACCACAAAATCATAACACCATTCTTAGAAACCAACCCCACATTGATGCTGATCGATAGAGTAAGTTATGGGCAGCCATATGGTCAGCACTCAGGAGTTATCATGGCTTGTCACCACTGGCAGTGTGATTTCTTCAGGGGCCACCTCATTATATGAGAAAATGCCCTCAAAGGGTAAGCCTGTTTCTTGTCCTGGCTGACCTGTCAATCCGATGTTAGAGGAAACAGCAGCAAAGAATTGTGGTTGAAAGAATTGTAAATTTTGCCTGTGGAGAGTCACTAAGGGCAATTCTCCTGAAAGGGATTATTTGTCAACTGCAGTAAGACTCTTTGTTATTAGAGTTTAATTGATATTTATCACTGAAGAAGAAAGTTGAAAACAGGATACAAGGCAAGCAATTAAATCTCTTTTATAAAGCACAGTTAATGAGTTGTCAAATTTGGTAAAGATTATTCTCTGCTTCCTTGTTTTATTATAAAGATATGCACAGCCAAAATTCACAAGAAAGAAAACTGAAATCAAATAAGTATGGACAGATTTTGTACAATAAAAATTGCAAAAATTAGTAGTCAAGGAACTCAGTATCTAGTTCAGTTAGCTAACTGTGTAACTCTCCCTCTGGGCTTTCATTCATGTATTCATTCATTCATAATACGCTGTAAAGTAGATGCTCCCTAAAACCATCCAGGTGTGGTGTTCTGTTCATATTCTATAGAGTTATTTGTGAAATAACACATCAAATAAGAATCAAATATACTTAAATCAGAATCCTAGTGTCCCCAGCAAGTAGCTATGTGGTCTGGGTTAATAACTTCTGTAATTATCAATGTCCTTCATTGAAGAAACTGAGAAAATATGCATGTCTTAAAGATTTTTTTCTTAGTGTAAAATGAAACAATGCATGTAAATTTTCAGACAAAAGGTCTGGAAGATGGAAAGTGGTCACTAAGTATTGGATATTTTTATTAATAATCTGATCCATGATTGACTTTTTAAAACTCCGGCCATGAATCCCAACCACGAGAGGGCACTGTACAGCTAACAGCTAGACATCTTTTATTTGCTGCTTGAAGTAATGGACTATTTGCTGCTTACAAGTTCCAGTTTGGTCTCCATTTCATCTTATGCCATTCTCAGTAACTGAGCACTGCAATATCTTCAGTCCTGCTTTTCTACTTCCCCTTACAATCCTGAGATATTCTGAGATGAGGATAATCACCTACTCATTTAGAAAAAAACAAAAAACAAAACAAGGAAGTAGGAGAGTGAGCAACATTTTTTAAGGACCATTTTGTCACTCATTTTTTAAAAATTAAATTAATTAGTTTTCATAACAGAAAGGCAAGATATAAAATTATCATACCCACTTTACAAATGAGGGAACTAAAACTCACAGAAGAAGCTCTTTGCCTAAAGTGTTGGAAACACAGCTCAAAATCATGGCTGCTTGACTCCTAAAATGCTCTTTCAGCTCTACCAAAGTTGTGTTGGGATTAAACCACAAGGAGCAAACTGAAGATTCCAGAAGCTTCTGTACGATTTAACATTGTGTTGGGTAAAGTTAGGTATAAAAAGCATACACACAGTGGCAAAAGGAAAAATAAAATGATTAAAGTTATAACTGTGAAAAACCTAAATAAATTTTAATATAAAAACTACTGAAGAATGAATGTATGGCTCACGCAGTAGAGCACCTGCTTTTAAGCACAAAGCCCTGAATTCAAACCCTAGTCTCACTTTTAAAAAGAAAAACTACAAATGAGACAACTTAGAAAAATAGAGGGTTTAAAATTAGCATAGAGAAATGATTTTCATATATACAAACAAAATCTAATGGAAGAGCAAATCTAATTTATAATAGCAAAGTAAAATAAAATTACTGCCTATACTTAGGAAATGTATGTAAACATGAAAAAATTTGGAAAACCTGTTGTACTACATGTGCACAAAAAGACACAAAGGTAAGTTGAATAAACAGAAAAATGTTGCATATTCTTGGTTATGATGACTCAATATTGTAAAAAATTAAAGGGAGGAATGAAAGAAAATGCTGGAAAAGAAGTGAGGTGCTAAGAAATCCCTAGAGTGGAGAGGTAATGGGGAGGGTTGCTGATCTTTGGAGATTGTTAAAACATTTCACAATGGCAGACAGAGTGGAACAGAAAATCCAGAAGAAACAAAAATACATGTGGAAATAAACAGGGTGTCACCAGTCAATGGAGAGAAATAAGTTTTTAAAACTGGGTTGCCATGTGGCTAGCCATAAGCAGAAATACAAAATTGGGTATGTTTTTTATAGCATCTAGCAGAAACAATTCTAAATGATTGTAAACTAAAACCATCAAATACTGAAAGAAAATATGATTTCCTTTACAACATGGGATATAAAATCATGACGTAGCTATAACTAAACTTCAGATGCAATAAAGAGAAGTTTGATAATTTCAGCATGTAACTTTTTAACTTTTTTTTGGCAGTACTGATACTTGAATTCAGGACTTCACACTTGCTAAGTGGGACTCTACCATTTGCACCACACCCCCAGTCTATTTTTGCTTTAGTTATATTTTTGATACGGTCTATTGATTTTGCCCCAGGCTGGCCTCAACCATGATCCTTTTAACTATACCTCCCACATAGCTGGGATTACAAATGCATACCACCAAAACCAGGTTATTTGTTGAGATAACCCGAAAAATTTGTTGATTTGTTTATCTCCACCTCTTATGAGTATGTGAAATTTAGAAAGTAAATTTGTATGGGTAGAAGGAATTTTTAAAGCTACAAAGGCAAATATCAAACAAAAAAAAATCTGAAACTTACATCATAAACAACTATTTCACTGACCTATAGAGCTTCTAAATGATGAGAAGAAAAGAAGTGAGAAAAATATGACAGACATTTCACAGGAAAGACTTGACAGTGGTCCACAAACACTAGAAAAATATCAGTGTTATTCATCATAAGAGACATTTAAACCACACTGAGAGGCCATTTCATCGTCTCAGTAAAGCACTCAATGTTTTGAAGGTATAATATCTGTCAAGGTGGTAGGGTGCCGGCATGTTCTCTCTCACATGCTGCTGACAGGACTCCAACTGGCCTAACTCCATGGATGAGAAGTTGGCAATACCTGGCAAAATTACATGTGCATTACATTCTGATGCAGGATTTCCACTTCTCAGAATGCATTCTGAAGATGCCTGGGCAAACCTATGAAAAGAGGCAAGCCCCAGAGTCCACATTGCAGCAATATTTGTAAAGGAATAGAAGTCATCCAAGTGTAGGTCAGCCCAGCTAGCAGCATGAGTAGGATTTGCTATACTCTGACATACTCACATAGTATCATTTGTCACATTCTACAGCTATATAAAGAAATGAAGCAAGAACAAAAGCTATAAAGATGTATACACACAAACATATTACTTTTTATGCAAAGGAACTAGGTATAAGTATATTGATATATATACAAATATATATGAGAAAGTAGAGAAGACAAGAAGGGACCAGGGAGGAGAGCTAGACCTCTGTGAATTAATCTTTTTTTTAAATAGCCTTTTACTCTTAAACCACAGAAATATTTTGCTAGTTAAATAAACCCAATTAACTTCTAAAAGAAAAAAGAGCAGAGAATATTGCTCAGTGGCAGAGCACTTGCCCAGCCTATGTTCTGAGGCCCTCAGTTTGATCCCCAGCACTACAAAAAAAAAAAAAAAAAAGAAAGGAAGGAAGGGAGGGAGAGAGCAAGAGACAGAGGAAAGGAAGGAAGGAATAAAGGAAGGAAGAAGGAAGGAAGGAAAGAAGGAGGGAAGAAAGAAAGAAAGAAAAAGGAAAAAGAATGAAAGGAAAAGTTATCTTTAAAAGGTAGAAGAAAAAATGTACTTTCTGTGTGTCAAATTGATTATGTAATCAAATTTAAATAATCATAGTGGTTCAAAAAAACAATGTTTTGACTGAACATCTTTTATTTGGTACATCTAAAATGGCAAAAACTACAACAAAGGAGTCATGAATTGACTGCTCTCAGCAATCTCATTTTTAGTAATAATAGTGGTGATGCTATTTTTAAACACAAATGGCACACATACCCACATAAAGCAAATAAGTTAATGAGTCAGAAATCAAAAAGAAGCAGATCTTCAGTGAAAGAGAAGATCTTAATTTGAATTGGAAATTTTATATGTTTATCTTTTCTCCAAAGTGAAATGCATTGCTTCTGAGCTGCTTCAACAGACACAGATTTTAAAAATGTGGGCCTTTTTAGTAGCATGAAAGGGACCAGAGCAATGGTAGCTTTGGGGAAATGCTAAAATATAGGAATTTTATTGAGTTTTCATCGCAACAAAGAGAGGTATAAGATAGACTGTACTGACATATGAAACTATACCCTGGTGACTAGCTGATCAAACAGGAGAACATGTCCAAACACATCTTCTGTGGTAGATCAATGGATGTCAGCTTGAGAACCCACAGACCCTACTGTGAATCCCTCCTCTGGTATGTTTGCCTAGTAAGCTGGTTCATTCTTCAGCTGATCACTGGATTTTAGAGCAAAAATACTCTTACTTGAATTTATGTATTTGACATGGCTCCTTATGTCATGTCAAATCCTTTCTCAATTCAGTCAAAAAATCTGTCAATTAATCAGCTATCTAATATTTCTCTCTTACTTTAATAGTATAAAGATGTGAAAAATGTGGGAAATTTGTTTTACCCAAAAGGACATGGTATATGTTTAAGGTGCTCAGAATTTAACCAGGCCGTGCCAGGCCATAATTGTGTGTAATTGTGTCCAGTGGAGTGAATACTCAGACTACTGAGTGTTAGAAGACTGGCTTCTGAATTATCATGATCAAGACAATTGGGTAAACATTTTTGTGGGCAACGTGTGCTCAGAAAGAAAAGGAATGGTCATGAACACCATTTCCAAAGGATTAAAAACTTGCTCACAACATAGCTTCTGGATGGTTAGTCTGTGAGGATTAGCAGCTGTTGTCAGTCATACAAGAAGAAAGAGAACTGTAGTCCTTCACAAGAAGAAATTCCCATCAAGTCAAGTATGCTGCAAAAGACAAGTGGAATTTCCTATCTCCTTTGAAACTATTTATGTATCTGAAGAGTTCTGGAAACTAAGCAACTAAGGCTTTTTAATTTCCAAAATTTGAACATGTTTTGGTTGTTATTCCCTGGAAGTTCACATTCACTTTTGATTTCTCACATATGACAAATTTTTCTTCTTTTTCAGGCCCTGTCCCAGTGGTTGACTGGTAATTGCAGAGCCAAAAATGCATGAAGTAGTACTGGTGGTTTTCTTGTCTTCAACTTGCAAGAACTTCTATTATTTTTCTTTCTTTCTTTTCTTTTTTAGTAATAAAAGAAAAAGTTCTTTAAGTGCAGCTTGGATGGAAAAGCAACACTCCAATTAAACCTTAGAAATAGCTCACTATGGATCTAAGTATCCTTTGCTGGTAAGAAGTTTAGTGCACATGAAAGCAAAACTTTTCCTTGCAGGCCTATTGCATGTCCAGAGCTTACAAATTGGTGCCATCCTGCTCAATCAATATTTTTTTCAATGCAAATGAGGAAGTTATTGGTCATGTTGTAGGAATATATAGGATATCACAGAAGGTATGCTTCAGGGAACTGAAAACAACCAACAAAGATCTTTATAGTCCATCACTGGCTTTATTTCTTTATAATATATAATGACTCTTGTCTTTTGTTTTACCCAAAAAATCCGATGAGATCAAAAAGATAGGATTCCAGGAACAAGATTTGTCATCAAGTCATAAAAGGTCTATTTCTGAATCTAGTACCAGGCATATAGAAGCAGATGAATGATTACTCATATGTCTGGTTTTATGCTTTCCACTTCTTATATTCTTTTACTGTCTCCTTATCTCACCACAAACTACGCCTCTAATTTAGAAACTGATTTAAACCCTGTAAGAAAGAAAGCCTTTGTTGATTATTGCTCAACTTCATGAACAATCACTCATTTTTTTAAACAAGATAGGACTAAAATCAGAGTCATATACAGCATTATTGGAAAATTCTTCCATTTGAAATCTATACCTGACTCCTTTTGCCTATTGTGAATTAAAGAATGCATAGAACAACTAGAGTTCAGAACATGATTTAGTTTTAGGAAGAGCTGGAAATAGGCAGAAATTGAAAGGATGGAATTACACAGATTCTGAGGATTCTGGATTTGGTCAGTAGGGTAACTAAAATAAGGTTGTAAACCAGGTCATCTTCGCTGGTGCTTGGAACTGGTGTCTGAATAATGAAAAGAATGCAATCACAATTTCCAAATGATAGATGACATACGTGCTTATTTATAGTTGATATCTAAACTGGAAAACAGGCTGAACTAAAGATGGGTGGTAGACATGAGAGAATGTAGCTCTGAGAACATGTGACTACCTGAACGAGTTAGAGAGAGCGACTTTCCATCTTTTCAGTGGTCTCTGAACATCAACTTTGACTCATCATATGTTTTCTGTGAAGCCACATTAAACTTATTTAAACAACACTTGTTGAAAATATTAAACTCTTTTTGGCTGAATAGTCTGAATCATATTTTCTTATCTACCTCCCATTCCTCTAAAGACATACTTTTCCCTAGAGTCATTCCCTTCTTAATTTTTATCTGAAGAATTTAAAATCTAGTAGTCCAAGGTACTGTACATCTGAATCTATCCTCATTTTAATCCTCATCTAGCAATCTTAAACATTGCCTAATACTGCGAGGTCTCAAGAAATCATAAATGACTTGATGTTAGAAGGTTCCCAAAGGGAACTGCTATTAATTCTCTCAGTACCAGATCTTCTTTAAGATATATGAGCCCCCAAGTAGCAGATCTTTTCTTTCATAATCCTCTTTGGAGGTACAGTTAGCAAAGATTTCCATTAACAGGTTGAACATTGTTTTGAATGCTTCTATGTCATCTGTGCATTGGCTGTTTCTCTTATTTCTGCTAGTAACATCTTACTTTTCCTTGGGTAAAAATGCAATCTCTACACTTTGTTTATAGAGTTAGAGTATGGCTACTTCTTGTCTGAACTCAAAGTGTGAATATTTCACTTAGATTTTGCCAATGAGAACCAAATAAATGATTCTTCATTCTCAGACTTTTTTTTGGAAGTATGAAGAACAAAAAAAATTTCTTTCCTTGGAATTGAGTTTTGAAAATATGAGCTGATTCTAGGGGCCTTGGACTACTAGATTTTAAATTCTTCAGATAAAAATTAAGAAGGGAATGACTCTAGGGAAAAGTATGTCTTTAGAGGAATGGGAGGTAGATAAGAAAATATGATTCAGACTATTCAGCCAAAAAGAGTTTAATATTTTCAACAAGTGTTGTTTAAATAAGTTTAATGTGGCTTCACAGAAAACATATGATGAGTTAAAGTTGATGTTCAGAGACCACTGAAAAGATGGAAAGTCGCTCTCTCTAACTCGTTCAGGTAGTCACATGTTCTCAGAGCTACATTCTCTCATGTCAACCACCCATCTAGTGATAGAGTGTCTGCCTACCAAACTGAAGGCTCAGAGTTCAAACCCAGTACAGCAAATCCAGTATAGCTAAGGCATTAGCCTGGTAAAGGGGAAACTTAGGATCCATTCTATAAGGTAATCACAGCAGATAGATAGAATCTGAGAACCAGTGATGACATTTAAGTTCCTGGATCCAATCCATCTACCCTTAGATTTTCAGGTTTATGAGTCATAGAATTTTCCTTCATCCTTAAATCAGGGTTTCTTCATCTCATCTAAAGTATCCTGATGGATGCACAAGTACACATCTCATGATACCATATTTTATACAAACCGCCATTAGATCATCATATTTACATCTGAATGTTTGCCTCTACTGCCTGATTTGAAACATTCTTTAGGTAGTGACCAGCTTTGTATAATATACTGCTCTTGCTTTAGCATTCGGATAAGGAAAACAGTGCCTGATACATAGTTGCCCTCCCCGAAAATATTTACGGAGTATATATTTCAAGAATGAATGAGGGATGGCTCATGCTTTCTCTTTTCACTATGTTTTTTCTTACAGCTTCTGTTTTAATTGTCGCTATTTCTAACTCTTACTCCAGAGAGATGGAAATAGAAGAGTAAAAGTCACTGAAAGCCATAAATGAATGAGATGGTTGCCCAAGATTGTTTAAATACACCTGGTTATCTGCCAGTCACATCATCTCCTTCATTTTGGCAAGACAACAAATTCAACTCTGAGGAAAAGAAAAGAAAACAAAAATTAGTGACGTTTAATACATGAGCATCCTCTCAGAAAGTTACATTCTAACTCTGTTCAGCTACTCCATTAAAAATCAAACTTAGAAAAATCATCCTGATTTTTGAGAGAAGAATTTATCAGACAAATGCTGTTTGAATCCAGTCAGACTTTGGCTCACATATTGTCTAGTAAGTATTCAAACTTCTTTTGTAAGTTGTTGATGACAGATATGCTGAGACTCTGGAAAAGTTCTTTCGGAAAAAAAAAGTATCTTCCCACAACTTATTTCATGAAAGTCCTAATAAGAGCCCACATTCCTGTTATCTCTTTGGACAGTCTACAGATCCTAGGTGTTCTTATAAATAGCCATTAAATAATAGCTTCTAACCCACCCAACGGTCTTTGTGACTGAACAAAACCACAACTACTTAGAATCGGAATTTTAAATTCTAAGCTCTATCCCCATCATTAACTCAGTAAGATTCAAATTTCTACAATCACCATGATCTAAGTCACAACATTGTGTGCCTTTAATCCAGAGGCACAAAATAGTGTCAGCAGTCATGTGTTTGCCAGTAGTCTTTTCTTTAACAGAGGTTTCAGTTTTATATGGGAAAAAGATGTGTTTGAAGGTTTGACCTTGGGAATTTAAAAAGTACCATAGTGATGTTTTATCAAGTTGATACATTTTTACTATGGCTTATTTCTATAATAGTCCACATATTTTGATTGCTTAATTCCAAAGACCAATGCAAGTAGAAATTGAAGTTCACTTATCATATTGAAGGAGGAAGGAAACTCACCCTCTGGAGGTATTATACCAACTCAGACCATCTCATAACCCCTTCAAAGTCTGTCAAAGCCCAGCCAATCAGAGCCCTACAATCAGAGCCGTTTCCATGTGGAATAGCTAGTTAAAATCATCCCAGTTTTCTGTACTACATACAGAGTTCTCTTGTCTGCCAACATGAATGGTTGCTATCATTACATCAGCCTCCAGTGACTTCAATACATGAATGGCTAGCTTATGGTCCAAGAGTGGATGGACTTGTCTTTTTTCAGAGGCATCTGGCAACCAACAGGAACAGGGATACAAAGCTATCTTTAAGTATTCTGTCCCATGCAATGAATAGGCAATGCCTAAAAAGCAGCTCAAGATGAGACAGTAAGAATGGAAAGACACACATAGGCTTCTGAAAACCTCCTTCCAATAAGAGAGTTCTTTTCATATAGAGATAGGAATGAAAGTGCATTGAGCTGAAAGCAGAACTGTGTCTACTTGACTTTGAAGGGGAGACTTAAAAGAAGGGAGTGGTATAAACAATTCAAGAAGCTGCAGGGACAGGAGAGACTGTTATCTGTGAATTGCCCTGTTTACTCAAAGTAAGGAGAGAATGTCTTGATATTTAGGATGGAATTAACTTGGGAGACAGAATTTCTAAGCTCCAGTTCCGCCTTGAGCAATCCTTTCCCTCCTTTTACTCAACTTTTAATGTTAGTCCACTATGAAAATAATACCACCTAATTGCAGATAACTAAATGAATAAAAGAATGAAGAATAAGAAACTTCTCTATAATTCCAACAAACACAGGAACTAATGGTTACTATTTTGGGCATATTTCTTTCCACCTTTGTTCTTATTCTTTTGTATTTATCCAGATAGTATCAGGCTAGAAATATGAAAATAGCCTTAATTTTGCATTTATTTTTGTATAATGCTTTATAAAGTTTGATATTATTAGCCTTTTGTCCATAGCATTAAAAGTTCTTTAGAAGCATCACTTTATTTATTTATTTATGTGGTGTTGGGGGTAGAAACCAGGGCTTTCTACATTCTAGGTACATGCTCTACCAATGACCTACGTCCCCAGGCTTAAGCATAATTTTACTTGTAAAAAAAATCGTAGATAATTTATAGAATTATATAGACATTTTTAACTTAGTCATATCTGTAGAAATGTTTTATTTTCAAATATCAGAAATCAGACAAAACAGATCAATAAGCATCTTTCCTAACACTAACTCTTTCTTGAACAACAGAAGCATAGCTGAAATAAGTTTTGACTTTGAAAAAGTAAGAATTCAATGAATATGTGTGTGTGTATATATATATATATATAAAATGCTTTTTAAAAATAAAACCACACTTATTCCTTCGAGTTCAAAGTCTGAATACACTAAAATACTTTTTAAATATTTAAAACACTTCACATGAAATAAAATGAAGATATTGGTTTGTGTATTGTTTCTATGAATTGATGTTACATACTTTATTTGGAGCTTTTATATATCCTATCTCAGAGGAACTATAAGTACTTAAAGGTAAAAAATTAGGGAAGATTCTACCAATTTTCTTCATTCCACTGAACTCAATACAATGACCATCGGCAAGTAGACAAAGGTTTTGTTGTATTTTATCTGCTTTTTCCGTCTTTATATTTTGTCTGTTTTTCCATGTGGTAGGAAATGAGCTTTACGAAGAGCACACTTAAGTGATGCAAAGAGAAGCAAATGCCTGGCTGATCCCCATGCACACTGAGTGACCCATTGCTTGAAAATGGAAAAATGACCACAGGAATTTAGCTTGACATGCTTCCTACCACCATTAAGCCTGAGCTTGTCATATGCAAGGGAAGCTAACCGAAATCGGAAGCTTCTGGTCAGACAAACAGTTACTCATTTGATAGGTTACTTCCTCATATAAATATCTTGTGCAGTCAGAGTGAATTGGTTCTCACAGAAAGATACAGAAGATGGAATCACAATCATACCCTGCAAAAAGTAATGAATGCTTAGACATGCCTTAGAATTTTAAGTTGTGCAGAGAGAGAAGCAGCCCAGGCTTAATATTTTTGTTAGCCACAGAGTAGTTTTGAGGAAATGCTGTTTGTAGATATCTCTGTTCAACTGACCACATTTTTCTGATTATGAGATGAGGCACTTGTTATCTCTGTCAAAAAGGAGGGTAGGTCCTTGAATTCACATTGGAAATATGAAAGCAACCACATCTGGATGACTGGGCCCCACCCAAGCCTCATATTTACAATCCTTTGGCTCCAGCCCTTCTTTTGGAGCCCACATGGAAGCTGTCAAAACAAACCCACAGAGGGTTGGTGACAATAAGCTGGACACATCCAGGACTCTCCCAGATATGTCCCATTGATTAATACAAGGCAGCTTGAACTCTGATGTCAAGTAATGTAGAAATGAAAATAAAAATTGCTTTTAGCCTACAATTTGCCAGAAAAGGATTGACCTCCAAAGATGCTCTGTAGTTGGTCTGTGGTTAAAAGAAATACAATAATAGAGATGAAAAAATGCTGAAGGTTATATTGTTCTGAAGCTCAGGGGGTTTCCACCTGTTTGAGAAAATTGCCTTACATACTACTTAGGGCTTACCAGTATTTTAAATGTTCTATTACATCTAGATCTCAAACTGAATAAGACAGATTTTCTTTAGTTCTGTCTTGTTTCCTTCCTCCTCTTCCTCTCCCTCCTTTTCCTCCTTTTCTTCATCTTCCTCCTCCTCTTCTTAATTTAGGGAAAAAAACTTCAGCAGTACCTTTTCTTCCTGTTTAAAGTTACAAGTAAGAAAACATAAAATAAAATTACAAACAAATAAATAACCACAATTTATAGGCAAGCAAAACATGAAGACTATAATAAAATACAAACACACAGGTTATAGTGTAGAAAACAGTTGATAAGGGTAGTAAACTTGTCACATAAATGACATCAGGAAAAGCCTGAGGTGGGAAATGTGGTCCAAGAAACTTGTCTGTTATTGGAGATGCTGAGGAAGAGAGGAAGAGCAGAGTGTTAGGCATTCTTTAGGGGTAGTGGTTTCTGCATTGATCAGAGATTGAGCTATGTAAAGTCTGATATAACTGTTAATAGAAGCTTGTACTCCTTAAACACCATCAGCACAGACATGTAAAGATACTACATGCACACTGAAAATATTGTAGAGTAAACATTTTAAGACTAAGTTCCTAAACTGTCAAGAGTGAAGCCCTATTGAAACATACTAATCTTTATAGACAACCAGTGTCTACACCATCAGCCAGCTCATCTCTATGTCTAAGTTAACAAGTTCTTAGGGACTCTTTCCCCTTGTTAACACTTTTGTCTGCAACTTATTCATTCCTCAGATATTAGCTTATGTTTGATGTTTTTCCCTGAGAACCTTTCCATGAGACAGCCAGGACGGTCCTTGCCTCATGGTGCTCACCATTTGCTTACAAAATTCATGTGCCTCTTTACCTGGGTTCTCCCAACCATTGAAAGACTTGAGGCTGTCACAAAGAATGACTTGCTTGTCTCTCAGTAAAACCATGGTTTTCAGAGAAAATAAGGAGGAATTAGGGAAGGCAAAGATCATCCAGAGCAGGACCAGACAGTACAAAGAAAGGGAAAAATCACTGGAGGACCAACACATCAATATCTTAGACCCAATAAATGAGCAACCAGGAAGTAGAGCCTATGATGAGAAGAAGAAATAAATTGTTGCGAAGTCAACAATATTCTAATATGCCTCTCTTGGTCAAAAGCTAGCCAAATCATGTCTTTGAATATCTTTACTTTTCTCCACATCTCCTGGAAGCCTTCTGGATTCTTACATCTGCAAGCCCAACTCCAACTGTGGATTAGATTTTCTTATAGGACTTAAAGCACAATACCTTTCCCAACACTTTGACAGTATTTCAAGTTCTTTAACTTAAGACAAATTAGAATAAAAACCACAACTACAAGAAACCTGAGACCAAGTAGTTCATGACTGAATCTCAATTTTTGGTGAAACATTGACTATTACACTACTAATTCCCAGGCAGCAGAAAGGTGTGTGGAAGAGGTCGGACTGAGTTGCTTCTTGTTTGTGAGGAATCAGAATATTCTAATTAGACTAGTAAATAGTAAAGAGGAGAAGTATGGAAGGCACGTTGTGCATAGGAATAAAAAAAAAACTATTCATAGGATGAAATTTTTTGCAAGACTGGGGACAAATTAGCCCAGATACATGGGTGTGCTCTATAAAGGCTTTTCAAAACTTCCACATGTTATCATTGTACCATCTCAGAGGGAATTTTAGTATTTTTAGGTAACCATAAAAGTCTGATTGATAAAATAGTAAATAAATGAATGAATAAGTTCTTCACACAAAACATCACATTACTAGCAAAATTTTAGGCTACTTTCATGTGTGTGGTCTTGGTATCTATAGATTGAACTTTGAATATGACAGTAATTCATGTAGTGAAGTAATGGGTATTTTAGAGGGGGGCACAATTTTGAAAGCTGGGTTGTATGAAGGGGATATGAGAAAAAAGAGAGGCAAGTGTGTAAGTCTCAGTCACTTTGCTAGAAATTAGGTCAGTTAAGACAGAAATTTTCACTTATGTGTGCTGGATTATCTTCCTTTATTTCCTTTCCCAATTCTGGAGATAGGAAAATATTATTATCTATGTAAAAAATGACCTTTGACAGAGCTAGGAAGTAAAAATCACAATTAGAATTTCTATGGACATGAAAGTAAGTAAAGAAGGCTTAGATAGCAAGGTACCCTAGTAATAAAAATACAAGTATTATGTCAATCAAAGACAGTGATGTCAAGGTGTAGTAACTGGGATCTCTAACGTGAGTAAGCCTCTTCTATGCTCCTTCTCAAAACAAGACAATGTACTTGTGAACTTGATTTAGTAAATGCTCCAACTAATACAAAATTTTCTCATTCAATAAGTAATAAAAAAAGAAGTGAATTTGGATTACAAGTTATTTTTAATAGAAATGTGATTTAATGTGAATGGAATTAGTGTTTTCTATTAGTGATTACTTATATATTATGTATATAGTAGTATAATCACAGGTATAGCACATATACTATACAATAATTAGGAGTATAAAGAACTCTCATAACTTTCTAAGATTCATTTTGAGTATTTAGAGATTTTCAAAGTCTTCACACTTCCCCCTCATGATTGTCGCAATTTGAACAATGCTACTACTCTCTAAAATGTTTTCAAATGTAAGGAGGATGTCTACCAGTATGATCAGAACACATCTTGGTAAGTGATTGCCTATGTCAGCTACTGGATCTTCACTGCCCTCGGTTATTTGAAGATCACAGTTAGGAACAACTCAAAGAGCTGGGGGGTTGGCTCAGTAGTAGAGCATTTACCTAGCATGCAAGAGGTCCTGAGTGCAATCCCCAGTACCATGAAAAAAGAAAAAAATCAACTTATTTTGAAAAAAACTTGTTTGCCACTCACAACCTACTGATTATCTTGTTAGATGACCAATCTAACATGCATTTTTTCTACATTTCTTTATGGGAAACTCCAAAAAAACCCATATGGTTATAATGGTTAGCATTAATTCACTACAGGAGAAAGAAGGTTGAAACTTTTCCTTTATGAATCATACTTATTCATCTGTGGTATAGTGCCTCAATCCATTGAAACTCATTTTCTTTGGCATGAACATACAGGGCCTTCTCTCTCACCAGGATGGACAGTGGCAACCTTAAGGGGAGATTTGGAATGTTTAGGAGGATCATCATCAGACAGCTCATGCTTGATGGCTCTGAGGTCATCCAACTGTGCTATGCAGATTAGGCCATATTTGTACATTTCTCCTAAAACACATCCTACAGTTTCCATTTATAATGCCATACCTTTAATTTGAGTAGACTTGATTCTACTATTTCCCATAGCAATACAATGAAGCAAAAAGGAAAGAAAAATTGACCATTTGATCAATTTTGAATGCCACATATAACAGACTGTATCTTTGTTCCCATTGTTTTCTTTTTGTCCTTACAGTTATGCATCCTTCAGGAAGATAAAACAGGTCCTGTCCAGAAGTGGGTACCAGTGGGATGGGGGAGATTAAACAGAGAGGGCAAATATGGCTGATGTACTTTGTATATGTGTATGAAAATAGAACAGTGAACCTTGTTGAAACTGTTCTAAGAAGGGGGGATAAAGGAGAAAGGAAGAGAGAGAGGGAGTGAATCTAATTAAGAAACCTTATAAGCACATATGTGCATGTGTCATAATGAAACTGCCTCTACAACTAATATATGCTAATTAAAAAAGATTATGCATCCTTGTCTTTTGCTATAAGACTTCCATAGTAACCTACAGGAGAATGTATTTCCTACCCCACTGAGACTGCACTGGCCATATGATCTTTTTTCACTAATGAATTAATTTTGTGCAGAAATGACTGGTGTCATGTGACTGGAAACATTAAGAACTGTCAGATGATCACCATAACCCAGTGCAGAAAGGCTCCTTCAGCCTGGATCTCAAAATGAATAAGATGGTTCAGATATAGACTGATACTGAGTTTCACCTAACCTATGCTGACACAGAATATGAGGGACACCTAAAATTTAAGTGCTCCAATCCCACAAAGTTTGGAGATTCTGCCCATAACATTGCAAAATTAAATAAAAATAAAACTACATAAACAGAAGTTTACATGTTGGCTAGACATGGTGGCTCACACCTGTAACCCTAGCTACTCAGGAGGTAGAGATTGAGAGGACTGTACCTTGAGGCTAGTGTAGGCAAAAATTAGCAAGACTCCATCTCAACAAACAAGCCAGGCATGGTGGTACACATCTATAATTCCATCTACAGGGGAGACATAGGTAGGAGAGTCCCAATAGGAGTCTAGCTCCACAAAAACACTGTGATACCCTATCTGAAAAATGTCTAAAAGCAAAAGAGACTAAAGAAGCATAAGGTCCTGAGTTCAGCCTTAAGTACTGCCAAAAAATTTTACTGCTACTAGTAAAATGTAATTTATTAACTTGCACTTAACATCATCACTGCCTTATTTTTATATTTTACTTTTTTATTTCGCTCAGTCATTAACAATTGGAAGCCTAGTCTCTTCCTATTGAGTCCTCTCTGTCAGCCCCATCCTCTCCCTCAAATTACTCAAGAATTCTGAGCAATATAGTCTGCTCTGAACAAAGATGGTGCCTCTAGGTAGAGAGGAATGAAACAAAACCTAAAACTGTGCAGTAAGCACACTTAGCACTGATGTTTCCTGCACGGCCGTAACACGCAGCTAGTGAAATCAGTTCTGCCCAGGTAGTGGACACTTATCCATTTGTACCAAGTATCCTGGGCACATCACTCTCTCAGTTGATACTCACTTGCTCATCCATGTTGCCTCAAAAAGCAATCACATTGTCTGCTGGAAATATTATTCTTTAGCCCGTCACCTCATGTGAATTTAGGCCCTCACTCCCTTGCTTCCTGGAGCATTCCTTCTGTGTAATGGTGACCTTTTTAGCCAGGGGTCCTCAATCCACTATGGAAAGTTCCTCTGAGACTAAATCACAAACCGTTTTGGATCAACACTATGACCCACAGACAGTCGTTCCTTTCACTGACACTCTGAAGCCCCTTGTATGCTGTCATTCATTTGCAGAACTAAGAGACAATTCATGGGACTCTTCACAGGGCAAGACATGGCACCAACACGATAAATGACTGTGTCTGCATGTGTAGTGATGCACATGAAACACACACTCAATTTTTAAAACTGTACCTTCTCACATTATTATACATCATCACACCTATGTCATTGTTGCATGTCTAGTATTTAGCAGAATATTTGGTACATATTGTGGACTCAATAAATATCAGCTGAATAAGTGAAATATTGATGAAAACAATCAAGGAGACCAAAAATAAACTGGAACTTGGCCACTCTTCAATTTCTCATATGTAGTAAATGTTCTTAGGTTTCTCCTTCTTCAAATGCCTCTAACACTTGAAATCTGAGAAAGAGCATTCCAGAAGCAGTGAAACTGAGACTGGGTCTTAGAGTGTGCATAAGAGTTCTTCCAACAAAATTTAACAAGTAATAAAAATAGAAGATAACAATAAAATATATAAGTAATTCTTATTCTATTTGTGATTTCATCATTAAACTGTGACTATCAGCTTTTGCATCATACAGCTTTTTTAAAAAGCTATGTAAAATCATAAAAGAATGAAAATTATCATCCAGTGTTTGTTAGAAAATGAAGCATGTGGAATATCCTATGATTGGAAACCATAATTCTATCTACCTGCAACAGTGTAATCAGTAGAAACACTCATTTTCCAAGTCTTTCTGCTTTGTCAGCAGCATTTTAAGATGTATTTCAATGAGCATTATGTCTTTGTTCCATATCAGGTATTGTATGGTTTTACATAAATTCTTAAACTGTTGTGTTACTTCATTTGATTCCACTATGTGAGCATTATATTCATACTCACCATCTTGAATGAAAGAATTTGTAACCAAAATTTCTGGATGGATTATAAGAAAAAAACAGATACTCATGAGCTGGATTACATACTTTATCACATAACTAAATCCTTAATAAAGTCTTTGCCTGCACATCTTAGGCGTTAATAAATTATTGTATTTTTATAATCAATTTTCAGGTTTTTGCTGAGGGTGATAGTACCTAGCTAATGATTTTGATTGAGTAAATTTGGAAATCAGTATCTGCTTTCTACTTGGTAACTGTGCAGACTTTGGCCAATAACATCAACTCTCTGGTCCTACTTTTCTTATTTGTAAGATTATAATGACACACAAAGTAAGGCGTTTCTGTGTGAATTGTTCTTAAGGGTTGGATACAAGATGTGCATCCAAAGCTCATGTGTTGAAGGCTTGGTTCCCAGCTGGTGGTACGATTAAGACTGAGTCATAAGAGCATTAACCTCAACAATGGATTAATTTGTTGGCAAGTTAATGCTGAATGGATGCAGACTTTTTGGAATACGTAGGTCATGGGGGTGAGTCTTAGAAGAGTATATCTTGTCCCTGGCCCCTTACTGTTGCTTTCTCTGCTTCTTGGCTACCATGAGGTGAGCAGCTTCCTCCACTATGATTCATGTCACCAAGATGTTCTGCCTTGCCTCAGGCCCAAAGCAACCAGGCTTAGACTGAAGTTCTGAAATTCTGAGCCAAAATAAATCTTTCCTCTCTTAAACTGATTTTCTGACATAATCTGTCATAACCCTAAAAACAGGAAGCTTAGGTAAGCTCAAAAAAGAAAAAAATCCAGTTAAATGAACTGCAAATAATAAAATAAAATTACCATCACTTAATTCATACATGTGGATTCAAACTATTTGATTATCATTCAGTCCTCTGAACTTGCCTCTTTTTACATGGAATTGTGTTCTCTCAAGTTAACCATCCTCACAGAGCTAAAACCAAGACTACAGGCAGCTCATAGATAACATTCTCATGAATACAGAAGAAAGAAGTCCTATCCAATCAAATCTAGTTAGGAAAATTCTGGAGCAAAAACTTAATTGGTCTTGCTATGTCACATGCTCACCTTTGGACCAATCAGCAGTGGTCAGATGGATAGTGTCTTATGATTGGTCCAGTTTCTGTGATGTGTACAAACCTATAAGTGGAGATGCAATGATCTATAATCAAAACAAGGAAGGAAGAAAGGTGAACTGAAAGAAAGTAGCAAAGTGACCTCTTCATTACTTAACGTAGCTGGTACAGTATCAGTACAATGCTCAAAAATGACAGCTGTAGTGTTAATTAACTTATTTTCTCAGGTCAACCAACTAATGAGGTTAATTTTGTTGGATGGCTGCTCATGTATTTTCATGGTGGAAAAACTGAGAAAGACCTGGGTAAAGAGAGCTATACATTTGTATTCATCCACACAATGTGTTCAGTGCAATATTGACTGCCAGTAGGTTGGAGCTGGTCCTGCTTTCCAAAAGGCAGAACATTACTACTCTGAGTTTCAACAGATGGATTAGAAAATGAGAAATTTACAAAGAAATTTGGTAACTCTACTAACCCTGTAATTCAGAGTCAAAGTAAACTGCAACCAGCTTTGAAATGTTGAGGTCATTTTGACACACCCAGCAATAATGAAAAAGCCATTCCACTTCATCACATACTTCTTGTGTGCCTTTGGTTAAATTATAAACCCATCTGTGCCACAGTTTCCTCAAGGATTACACAGGAAAATAACAGTACTTTGATGAATTAAGCATAAATGACTTAAAAGAAAACATTGATTATTATTTTTACTATTATATTACTATAATAGATTTTTTTCCTGAATAAGTCTCAATATCAGCCAAGTGTGGTGGTGTATGCTTTAATTCAAACTGCTCAGGAGGTGGAGGCAGGAGGATTGTAAATTTGAGGCCAGTTTGGGCCAAGCTGGCAAGACTCTTCCTCAAAAACAAAATACAAACAAGCCAAACATGGTGAATCATGCCTGTAATCTCAGCTACTTGATAGGCAGCAATCAGGAAGATTGCATTTCAAAGTCAGTTGAGGCAAAAGTTAACCAGACTTTATCTCAACAAAGAAGCCAAGCATGGTGGTACATACCTATACAGCTACTCATGAGGAATAGGTAGGAGGATGGCAGGCTGAGGACAGCCCTAACCAAAAAGCATAAGACCTTATCCAAAAAATAAGTGAAAGACATAAAAGAACTAGGGGCATGGTTCAGGTCGTAGAGTTACTGCCTCAAAAGTACAAGACCCTGAGTTCAAACCCTAGTACCACCAAAAAAACCAAGAAAACCACATACACAAACAAATATGAAAAAAAAAAGGGGGGGGCTAGGGGCATTGCTCAAGTGACTTCTCTAACAGGTACAAGGCACTGGGTTCAAACCCAGTACAAAAAAAGAAAAGAAGAAGAAGAGGGGGAGGGGGAGGAGGGAGAGGGGGAGGAGGGGGAGGAGGGGGAGGAAAGAAATCTCATGTCAATTGTTTGCAACATTATTTGCTGGGTCTAGTAATTGCACTAATTGATGTGGCAGAAAAGCATCACAGTTTATTATTTTCTATATTAACACCTGGATGGGAAAATAAAACCATAAACTAGTGAGAGAGCTGAGTCTTCTCAGTGTTCCTGTGTCCATCTGTTTGAGACTACTAAAGCAACGTGTTCATCTTTGAATCAAGTCTGTTTTATTCAGGTGTGTGGCATGATAGAGCCACAGCCTTTTAACACCTTGGGAAAGTCAAAAAAAAAAAGACTAAGTGGTTATTTAATCACTAACCAGGGCTAATTTTATAATGTTCTTCTTTAGCTGATTTGTGAAAATAAATGCAAATAATAAATTAGTAAAACCAACAGATATTAGTAGAAGATGCCTATAGAAAATGCTCTAGTGTCTTCCTCAGATCCCCTTTAGTCTGGTGGGACACCCCAAATCCAGCTTCTGTAAGAGGCAGTTGCTAATGGCTCACAGCTGTCCCACTTCCTTGGGGAATGTGTCCTTCAGACGTCGGCTGCTTCACCTGGACAGTTGTGTTCATGCCCTAATGGTTTATCAAAACCAATGACTGCCTGATGTATACAAAGGGTTACCCCATGCCCTAATAGAACAATGTAACCAGGTTGTTAATAATTGAAAGACCTTCCCCTATGGATCTGCCCAAGGCTAGACCTTCTCTGATTCCACTTTCTTGCTAAACACTTTCCCTCTCCCTATCCTGTTTTAGTTTTCTCCTGATGGGTTTTTCTGCCAATGTATTACTTTCATAGTCTCAGACTCAGCTAGGACCGGGTTACAACAAACTGTGTTGTCAAAGGTACCTACAGGAAAATTCCAAAATGTCATCTAATATGAAGAAGATAGAATAAATTAACAGAAATGTGGACTCTTAGGAAAGAAGACCCACAGAATTAATAATATGGAAAGAGAGATGAGGATATGAAGTGAGGTAATACCTCAAGCACTGTGCATGGCACATTCCAAAGCCTAATAATAAAGGTTAGCAGTTGTTGCTGTGTAGTGTGTTGATTGGCTGATCTGATTGGCTGCTTGACAAATGTCCATTATTTATCTGCTCGCCTGGATCTGGGGAAATAAATCATTGTGAGAAGAGTTGAAGAGTTGGAGGCGTGAAGCTCCCTATCTCAAAATGTCTGTGCAAACAGAGCCCAGAATCATACAGACTAATTATTGATTAGTTTGACTGGCTCCAACAATTGTATTCTCTTTTCTGAGCACCTGCAATATACTATACACAATAGCAATGAGCGATTTATGAGGCTCTATCTTCATGCACCACAGAGTTGTACACCTTCCAAATAACTTAACAAATAAGTAGATATCCATAATTTAGGCAAAAATATGAATGCAAATATAAGGCAAAATGATGAAGGGTTCCCATTGCCCAGTCAAGGGTATTTAGGGGCAATCTCTCTAAATTTTTTGGCAGCTGGACTTGATGAGTAGGTAAAACTTAGGAGGATAGAGGGAATGACAGAATGAAAAACCCAAAGTGAGAAAGAGATTAATGTTAATCCCAGCAAGAGGCCAATCCAAGCCCAGCATGGCTAAAGTAGAGTGAGAGTGGATCAACAGAACTTGCTTGGGCTAAGGTGCTACGCAGGAGTTTTGAAAGAATTCATACATGTTTCTTATGTTTTTGAGAAAGAATTCTCTATAAAACTCCCTGAAAGGACCATATAAACAGGCTACTTTGAGTCAGAATCGTGGCCTCAGATACAGTTGAATGTAAATTTAAGTGAAAGTTTGTTATGACTACAAAACACCTAAGAGTGAGGAGAAAAAGTAGTGCTTAGACAGGTGTTGGCTTTGGGTCATCAGAAAAGGGAGAGGCTCCGAGGGAGCACTTAGTCAGAGGGCAGAATCAAGAAACAGGGCTCCTCCCTTAGACAAGCAGGCAGGGAGGAGGTCATGATGCTACATGGTAAACTGGACAGGGAAATGTGAGCCTCTGGCCAAAACAAGACCAAAGAATCCAAAGAGAGAGACCCACAAGGCAGGGTATTAGGCAATGAGGAAAGTTAATTCTTGAAGGATAATGTCTTTCTACAGAGATTTGCCCACTGGAGGGGTAAGCCACATGGATGCGCTAAGCAGCCCAAAATGGTTCCACTCAGCCTGGAAAGGGTCCAGATCTTCAGTGAGTGAGATTTCCTGGTGGAAGGCCGAGTTTCTTCAGTTCTTAAATTCAGTATTATAGTTTTCATTCCCTCCTCTTCTATCTTATCTCTGCCTGCCCTTATCTCATCTGATGATCTGATCTCAGTGTCTGACACATGCAAACCCTCTCTCTCTCTCCCTCTTTCTGTCTCACACACACAATCACTTGAAAAGCTGAGATACAGTACTAGTGACATATCTCAGGCAACTAACCATTCTGCCAGCACTTGTGGAAAATAGAAACAAAATATTGGGGAAAGCTAAATTTTATGCAAAAATTAAAGTGTCTCAATTATGTGCTTAATTCCTCTGGATTCATTCCTTTTTGATGAAATGTGCCAAGTTGGGAAATTGGAAGCCTTCATTATCTTGGTATCAAAGAGATACAGAGTCATGCAAAGAATAACAAACTAAAGACTCTAGGAAAAAGTAAATGAAATAAGTGAAAGAGTGTAGCTGGGGAGAAATAAGTAAGTAGGTTTATCCGTGAATGAAAATTTGAAAACAATAACAAAAAATAAACACTTAATTTTTTTAAAATTGAATTAAGGAAAACAATGCTATTAATTGTAAATTGAATGTCAGAGAAACCGTGTTGGCAGTGTGAACTAATTGGATTGGAGAAGCTAATCTCCCGAGGGAAGGGGTGGACGCTTCAGCTAGCATATTAAAGGCAAAATTTTTGCTGGCAGGAGTTAGAATAAAATGACCAAATAGGTCTTTTCCAACTCTGATTTCTATCATTTGGCTAGGGAAACCTAGCTAGGAGTTACACAATTGAGCATCCTTGTGAAAAAATAAGTACACAATTATCAGATAATACAGAGGTACCTCCACATCCCCCTCCCCCAAAAAAAACGTAAAAGCAATGATCATACCACCAATAAAGCCATAGGATCCAGCCCAGAACAGCCCAGAAGAATAATTCTTGACATGGACCATGGATAAATAGATGCTTTCATTCCTCTACTTTCCTTAATCCTCAAATCTGAATAGACTGGGGTACAGGTTCTCAGGGGTACTGGAAGGCAGGGGCTTTGCATAATCTCCCCCTGAACATTTGTTCTGTTTGCAAGAGGTTACCCTTTGAAGACTACTGGATAGGATCCAGCAAGTGTTTTCCTGCTCCCACATCTTCTGCCCACTTTCCTTCACCCCTTCCTCTTGGCTCAACCCATCTCTGGGAAAATGGGAAAATTATAACAAACCTTAGATCCTTTCTTGGAGAATTGTGAGTAGAGTATTATATCCTAATAGCCTGTTGGCAAATTTAAACTCTATTCAAAGAAAACCCACTTTGAAAACTGAATCTCTAGGGATGTGAGCATTCCTGGGAAAATACATTTTCTCAACTTCCTTTTTGCTTCCTCCTTTTAATCTGAGGGCTTAAGTTTTCTGGTTTCATTATTTGATTCAGAGCTTCTATTATTCTGCTTTTAGAAATAGCCAGTAGTGAAGACAGAACAGAGTATATTATACAGAAATGCCTGTGATGGTTTTGACTGGAACAAGACTCTCACTCAAGCAAACTGGCAAAACTTGGAAAAGAATAGCTTAAGGGTTTGCAGTTCAAGAATTAGCAACTGTGAGTACCAACCCGAGCTCTGAGTCTTTTCTTCCTCTTATATTTGCCTTTATAAATGCCTATTTGGGGATTTTTATCTCTGAATCACTAAAGTTAGGCAATCAAGAAAACCTGGCATGGATAGGTCTGTCTTTGTATTTTCTTAAGGGAATGTAACAGCTGCATCCTTTTGGATAACTAAAGCTCATTTTCTAGCCATGAATGGACCTTCTTTTAAGCCCATGAAGTCCAGGATAACTGTTTTAAAGGCTACTTCTATTTGGCTCCCCTCTATCATCCTTCACAGCTCTGCTTAGCTAACCTCAGTATTCTTCAAAGAGGACAAAATCAGATATAGAAGGCATTCACAAAACACAAGGGCAGGTTTTACACAGATATTGATAAGCCAATGGGAAGTCCAGAACAACAAAAATATGACTTTTATTCTCTTTCCAGGTTCTTCCTCTGAGGGAAGACACTCTTGTTCACATTTTTTTTAACAATTAGTACAGATGACTCAATTTACTCATGTTCATTCAACAACTTTTTCATTTTTAAATTTTTCATGCTAATTGCACATATTTATGAAATATAGTGTGATAGTTAAATACACATATGCGATGTGTGATGATTAGATTAGGGTAATTGACATATTCACCACCTCAAACATCTATCCTTTGCCCTGGGAACACTCAAAATTGCCTCTACTACCTGTCTTGAAATGCACCATTGAATATTGCCAACCACATTACCTTACTATGTTATAGAACATTAGAACCCTTTCTTTCTATCCAGCCCCACTAACCATCCTCTCTCCCTCACCTTTCCCAGACTCCTATAACAACTATTCTACTGTATACCTAGGTGAAATCAACTGAGAGCTAAGGTTTTACTTTTATTTTCCTTAGAAAATTGAATAAGCATCTTTCTGCTTCAACTACTGGATAATTGTCCAAATAAATTAGAAAAATCAAACATTAATGGAATGATCTCATGGCAATGGTGACTGCTGTTTTCATAAATGAGCTTTTCTAATTATGACATGCATGCTTTCCAATGCATATTTTTTCCTTTTAAAACAATGAATTAAATGGATAAAGACAACGCAATGTCATTTAAAATGGAAAGCTATAAAAAAAAATCTTAAGTACTTTATTTGATTTCTACTACCAGTATTACTAATTATGTTTGAATTCAGTCCATCTTGCATAAAATTACAAGATAATTCATGTAAAATAAGTATGATAATATTATCAGAAATTATACCTTAAGGAAAGAAATTCAGGTTAGTCATGAGACTATAAAATTAGAAATATGGCATAGTAATGCTTAAAGGACTTCATTTATTGAACTGTTATATTAAAAAATGTGCAAGGAAGATTTAGCAATGCTGAATTTTATGAGACCCCACTTATAGGAACATTCT
The DNA here is from genome assembly GCF_047511655.1 of Castor canadensis. Classification (NCBI taxonomy): domain Eukaryota; kingdom Metazoa; phylum Chordata; class Mammalia; order Rodentia; family Castoridae; genus Castor; species Castor canadensis. Next base: position 180,233,472 of record NC_133388.1, on the reverse strand, counting down.
TAAAATATTTTCTAGAAATACATAACTATGTTAAAATGATAGCATTGCTAGTGATTTATTTATTAAAATTATAGCCACTCATTTCAAGATGTTATTGAGCAAATACTTTGAAATATTTTAACCAATTTTTTCATTTGGCTAAATTCTCTGCCTCTTTTTTGCATAGGCTAAAGCAATTACATAATGCAGAAGAGAAAATGAGTTGAAAGAAGAGATTTGAGAGTTTAAACCAAGAGTTACTATCCTTTGTCCAGCATGCAAACAAAGTAAAAGTAATTTTAAAAAATCTAGATTGCATTCATTGATTAAGAGGGAGTTTAATGGCCCTGCAGAAGTCATGGCACAATTTATATTTTCAACTCCAGGTCACTCCACTCTGTTGATGCCAGAATCTAATCTGAAAGCTGTCTGAAGCAAGCCCTGCTGGAAGCACTCTGAGTTGCCATCCCTCTGTTGCCCTTCAAGGCACTTTGTCAGTCCTTGTAGCTGTCCTGATAGTGGCTGGGTCTCCATTTTCCAAGCAGTTTTCAGTGAGTGGAGGTCTGTCTTTCCATTGGCTAAGTCTGTAAACCTTGGTGGGCTGGGTGGAACCAAAAAGAAAAGAGGATGTTTTCTTTTTCCACTGTTTAAACCTCCTGTGAGTAATTTCCCACAGCTGTACATAAACACCCTCTTTCTGAGTGGGGGGGAAAGAGGTCTCAGTACAGAACAGCCCTCTCTGTTTATCAAACTAAAACAAATCATGGCAACAGCTTTGTACTTTAACCAAAAGGGAGTCTCCTAGTCCTTTTGGGTTTGTGAGAGCCTTAATTGTACTCTGGAGTTTCAGGCTAGAATAGAATTATCCTGAGTTCTCCTTTAATGAAGAAAAAGTATAAGGAGAAGAATCAGGTTTTAAACTGGTAAACTGGGATTCTTTTGCAGCTATCATGACATTGTTCAACAATTTAATAGCTATAATTATAACCTCAAACAATGTTTGATTGGGCTGGCTGCCTAATCAGTGAAGTTGTATTTGCAAAGGAGGCCAAGCATATTATTGTTAAAATAAATGTTGTTGGGAAAACAACTCTGAATAATACATTTCTGCCTACAGAGAGATTATTTTCAAAGATACCAAGAAATTCAGTGCCCACCATAGAGTAGGCGTAAAGTGGCACCTGCAGGATTTACTAGACAACGTTTAGTCTTGTTTTGTACATAACCCCTTGCTGTTAGCAATTTTAAAACATCACCACACAGAATTTTCTAGTTTTTAGAGCCACTTACCTATTCAATCCAGTGTGACAGACATTGCTGAGATGACAAAATGATTCTGCAAGGTCATGAATTAGTGGGAGACTGAACTTGAAGACTTCTGTGCTTAAAAGTATCATAGTCCTTATAATTACAGTAATTGGTTTAACTGGCTCACTTCATGCACAGCTCATGAGATCCAGGAGACTCTGTTATCTCTGAATAACTAGGGCCTGGCACACTTCCTAGTTTAGTAAGTGTGTGTGTGTGTGTGTGTGTGTGTGTGTGTGTGTGTGTGTATGAGAGAGAGAGAGAGAGAGAGAGACACAGAGTCAGAGAGACAGAGAGTGAGACAGAGACAGAGAAACAGAGAGAATTTGGGGCAGAACACATGGTTGGTGGTGACTGTAAATAATCATTTCCGTTGTTTATAATTGTTTTAATGAAATGGTAATTAATGACTCACTTGAACTCAGAACATAAATGGGTGAGTACAAACACTAACCCTACATACTTAGACCTATGTAAAATTTGGATGAGTCTTCCCCAAATGTTCCTTGTCTCTGGAAGATTGCTGAATAAAAGGAAGAGAAGAAAAAAAGTATTAACATGTTCACATGCCTTTTGTCTCACTTTGTTCAACATTTTTACCCACTTTCATTAAAGACCTTCAATTTTTGACTTTAGTGCTCTTCAAACTAGCCTGATCATAATAATTGTCCTCAGTGCTTCTTTTAAAACAATTTTTTGGCCTCAACCTAGCCTAAAGAATCAGAACAGAATGAGCAGAGGGCACACTGAGAGAATTAAGTGTGAAAATCACTCTGCTAAATAATTTCTGGTCAAACAAGAATAACAGACTGCTTTTGCATTATCTTGGGTAAGCCTCATTCCTTCCATAGAATCAGCAGGATAAATCTAATCTACCAAATTATAACCTGTACCTTTCTTTTAATCCATGATGTTTACTTTTCATTTTCTTAAGCATCAGAGACTTCTCATGAAAAAGGACTAAGCCCTATATTTATGTCATATTTAATCATGTATTAAGTACTAGGTATGACCAGACATGGGGTAAGTTGGGGGAATGGTAAATAACAAATGGTGCTTGTACAATTGCAATTTGACAGGTGACATTTATGCACACTGCTACTGCTTTATGTTTTCTGCAAGGTCTAGTGTAGTGCATCTCATTTAATAATGATCAAAACCTACATGTTAAACAAACGAATGAATTAATATCTAAAAATAAACACAGACTTGAATGCATAATGAAAATGACCAAAAATTATCATCCAATAAGATCCTCATTTTGACATTGTTTTCTGGATGTAAAAATGATTCTGAAAAATAATAACCACAGTGGTAACTATAATACTTGCAGTTTACAGCTAAGAAAGACTTTTCCCTGGTATCATATCATCCTTTCTTCATTATCAACTCACTGAGACAAAAAGTACAGGCTCCATATTATAGATGAATAAACTGTATCCCTAAAAGCTTAATCAAGCTAGTCAGAGTCAACTCTTAAAACTGAATTACAACTCTCACTGAACCAAGCTGACCCTGAAATACAAGATTCAACAGTCTATAGTTAACCTGAAGCCAGAATTGGAACGGGAAACTCTGGAGTCCAAATTGACCTACTTTCTCATTTATAAACTAGAATCAATAACTTCCACAGAATTGGTGAAAACATTAAGTGAGTTACTAGCATGCGTTTTAAATTTTTATGTAAGAATTTGGGTTAAGATCCAAACCAGAGAAGATGGCTGTCCTTTTGGATGCATGCCTCTGCTACTGAATGGGCACAACACTGCAATGATTAGACCCAGCACAGCTCTGGCTTAACCACAGCAGGATGGCTCTGGCTCTATTCACTCCAACTTTGCTACTTTCCAGCTATGTGTGTTGGCAAATTGTTCATTCTGTGCCTCCATGACTTCATCTGTGTAATGAATATAAAAACACCATGTATAGTATAACATACTTGAAAGGAATGATTGGTACTTAGATACATAAAGATAGTGTCTGATTCATAGTAAGCATTTAAGATGATGGTTTATTTTTGTTTTTACTCTGGTGTATAGGTCAGAATCTGTGAGCTGGAACTCATAGCTTAAGGTTTATTTCAAATAAACATTTGATAAAAATGTAGTCAGCACCTATTAAATGCCAGCAACTGCTCCACTGTGGAGTATGCATTCTTGAATAAGTCTATTCTTATCTTTTCTTCTCCTACAGTAAAAAATAGAAGGAAGGGGACTTTCTCCTCTCTGAGGCCTCAGAGCGCAACAACATGGTGTAGGAAGATAGAAAGAGAAAGGGAAACCCTTGTCAGCTGTGGGGTGCTGTGATTAACCTCTGGTACTCAAAGCTCAGGCAGGCCAGGCCTCAGCCGTGACAGTTCACATAGGTTAGAAGTTCACTTTTACTTAATTGATCCCAGACTCTCCTACGGACAGGCGTCGTTGGTGGCAGCTTGCCAGCCAGGCTGTTCTAGGTGTCCTGTTAGAACCAGTGACTTCATTGTCCCCCTGGGCACCCTTAAGAAACTACTCAATCAAATGGCTTCTGTCCTTCTGGGAGAAGACTTTCCTCATTCATCAAATGACAAATTTAATACATCCACACTGGCCTATCATATTTGTCTTAGGATAGTAAAACCAGCAGCTCTATAGTAGTTACAGGACTTTTAAAAGGCAGAAGATTCTCCGAAATTTGGGCAGAGCCTGAGTTGTTTTTTAAAATGTAAGAAATAGCCAAGAAAAATGTACTTTCCCTACCCCACAAGGTTAGGGAAAGCATTAAGGTAGATAAAAGACATTAAGTAGCATATTTTTCTTTTTCTGTCTGTTTTGGTGGTACTAGGGTTTTGAACTCAGGGCCTATTGCTTCGTAGGCAGTCCCTCTACCACTCGAAGTAGCTCTGCCATGCCCGCAGCCCTTTTTGCTTTGGTTGTTTTTGAGACAAGCTCTTATGTTTCCCCTGGCAGACATAAACCATGATCCTCCTACTTAGCCAGCTTTTTTCATTGTGCTGGGGTCTCATTACTCTTTTTATCATAGCTAGCCTTGAACCATAAACATTGCAATCTCTGCCTCCTGAGTAGCTGAGATTACAGACATCAACCTTTGTGCCTAGCAAATAACACTTTCTTCTTGTTTTTTAAACTATTTTTATCAGCGTACATTAATAGTCCAAGGGAGTTTTATTGTGATAATTCCTTACATGTGTACTTTGAACAAGTTTTTCTAATTACCCTTTTCCTTTTGAGATAATTGTGGGTCCACATGCAGTAGGAACAAATAATACAGACAGATATTGTGTATCCTTTACCCGGTATACCCCAGTGTAACATCTTGCAAAACTATAGCACCATATTACAACCAGGAAACTGGCATTGACAGCAGCCACTGATTTTATTACAGTAGCATCAGTTTTCCTTGCACTGACACATGTATGTGTACAAATGTATATACTATTCATGTGCATGCACTTAGTTCTGTGCAGTTTAATCACAGGTTTGGATTTGTGTATCCACCACTGCAGTCAAGATACAAAACAATCCTGTCAAAATCACCACAGTATTCCTCACATTGACCTTCTACAGCTGCACCTGCCTCCCTTCCCATGTCCCCCCTCAACCTTGGCCTTACCCTGGCAACCATTATCTATAATATCTCCTTTTATGTTTTTGGTTAAAAAATGTTATGTAAATGCTATTGATCAGGAACTACAAATTATCAGACAGCATAAAAAGGGGTCAGCTGGTAGTAGTATTATTAAAAGTAATTTTACTAACAACAATTATATCATAATTGTTAAAAATAATCATATTTTTGGACAAGTATGATTTTTGTAAACAGTAGATTTTCTGGTTTTTTCTTTTTGATGGACATAAACATTGAGCTTACTGACAGATTTTCCAATGGGAAAAGACTTTGTTTGACAAAACACTGCCAGAAAAAGGACTGGAATCTATAAAACAGATATGCTTACATTTTCTACACTTTCTAGAAATTTTGGGTATTAGGTTTACAAAGATAACCCAATGGTTTTCTCCAAAGAGAAATACAGTTATTCAAAATGTAGTGCCTTTCACTCTGTGACCAAAGTTTATGTTTTAAGAAGACAACATCTGGCAAAATCTTTTCATAGTAAATCTGACTCACTGTCTCCCTAAGAAACAAGATTGAAACAATTATTCAGATAATTCAGGCAAAATAAACTCATCATGCAAACAATAATTATATTTGTGATATGAGATATTTCATTTAGAATTTATGACACAGGACAAGCTCTGTGTTCAATTTGTACATTTTTATTTATACATACATTTTATTAAGGTAAAATATTTTACTTCTCACAGCAAAGTTGAGTGATTAGACTTTCTATAGCACTTTATTAATGAGAATATTGATGTATATGAGGATTAAATAATTCTTTTAAAATCTTACACTTAGTAAATGGCATAGCTGGTATTCAAACTAAGCTTATCTAGCTTGAAAGCTCATTCTGCTTTAGAGGAAATATATCATTCTATCTCATTTTTGTTTTTATTCCCAATCATTTTAATTTTAATAAAATTTAAATTAACATAAATATTTCAGGAACTGTAAAAGAAATATTAAGATAATTTTATTTAGGGTCATCAATTACTAAAAACTTACTGCATTTTTTAATTAGGAATAGTTATTTTAGCAATAGTCATTTTGGGTTTTTTGGAGGTACTGGTGGTTGAACTCAGGGCCTCATGCTTACTAGGCAGGTGCTCTACCACTTGAGCCCTTCCACCAGCTAATAATAGTCTTTATAGACATATCTTTTCAATTCAAAATCTAAATATTTCACATCTCTAGCTTCCCTTATTGCAGAATAGAATGAAAATACTATGTTCCCAGCTACTGAAGAGTATCATCAACCTGTAGCATGAATTTAATTATTGAGGTGAACTAAGGAGATTCTCTTCCTACCACAATGGAACTAGTAACTCCATTTCCCCTTTTACCTAACAGATGAAGCACCTAAGCACAGCATTCCTTCTTAGGCAAGATCTCCCTACTTTGCTGTGTGATATGGACATCAGTTTTATTTCATCTATGTATGTAGGAGACCAGATTTCTTGGGGGTTGTAGATACTTCAAAGAACTTCTAAAATATCCATCTCAATTTGTCATGCTTCATGCAACAATAAAGGAGGACCTGTGAAGACTATCTGGGACTATTAAGTATTCTGTCTTTGGAAGCGAAGAACTTGAGTTTGATTCACAGATCCAGTGTTCTCTAGATTTGTAGTATTAATCTTCCCTTATGAAGCTATGTCATTTGTAAAGTGGACACTCTCATGGACCTTACAATAATTTTATATGAATGAGACATAAGTGATAGCAATCAGGCATTCAGAAAGTGTAAGTTGTTCAGATACAGGTAAGTTAAAAGGACAGGATCTATTGCACAGTGCTTCTCATTTTGCTTAACAATCCTGCATGGCTTCTGTGCCCTTCTCTGCTGCACTACAGGGACTGATGAACAGAGTCTACTGAGACATATAGCATCAAACACAAAGGTTTTTCCCTTCATTTCCAAGTTGGATTACCACTAGAATTATGGTTCCTCAGGCATCCCAGTCTGTGGTTAAAAAGTTGTCCTTTGGGTTGGCCACAAGCTGATTTTCTCATTTTGTGGTTTGCTGTGGTTGATTGTGTGCCATAATCACTCCTGGGAAAACTGTGCCAATAGTCTGTATTTTACTGTGAATTCTTGAAATCAGTTCCTTCTCGCTTTTTCTGATCTCACTCTCTCAAATGATCCTTAGATTCTATGGGAATAATTATTTATGTGCTGCTATTTTTCCTGTTTCCTATTAAACAATAATTAGGAAAGCCATTTGTCTTTCCGTTTATCATGGTTTCATTCATTCATTGAAGATTTTTATGAAGCCCCATTTCAATCATTCTGCAAAGAACTTCAGATAATGTGATATCTGACTTTATGCGTCAGCTTGATTGGGTCACAGAGTATTCTGATATTTGATCAAACATCCTTCTAGAAGGAGCTGTGGGTGTTATTGGATAAACTTAATATTACAGTTGGGTGGTCCTCATATAATCAGTTCAAAGTCTTAATAAAACAAAAAGCCCAACCTTCCCCCAAGCAAGAGAGAATTACAAATGTTTGACTGCCTTTGGACTGGAACATCAGTTTTGTCATGCCTTTGAATTTGAACTAAAACATCAGCTACTCCAAGGGCTCAAGCCTGTTGGCCTTTGAACTAGCACTATATGGGACTCTGGTGGATATCCAGTTCGCTGATATGTATTAAAAGTCTTGAGAATTGTCAGTCTCCCTAATCAGATGGGCCAGTTGTTTTTAATAAACTCATTCTTCTAAATAGTTCTGTTTTTCTGGAGAACCCCAGCTAATATAGATATTTTCATTCATTTAATTCTCACAATTCCTCTCTGAGCCATTACTCTGGTTTTCTATCAACTTTGAGGACCCTGGATCTCCATGACTTTGCTATACTTACCTAAGACTGCTGATCTGATAAATGTCACTATCTTTGCTTAAAATTGTCCGACTTCAGTGTCCAGGCTCTTTGCTTGAAAGGACATAAGTAGATACAGATTGTTATAAGTATATTCAACTCCGTAATACCAGATTAGGTAAACTGCATTCACAAACCATGCCAAGCAAACACATCAATTTTGAGAACTAAGTCATCAAAGAATTTACTTCAGCAGCAAAAGTATGAATTAACTGAGTATTTATTTGTTGTTGAATTATACTTCACTGATCACAACAGTATGATTTTTAAAAATATTTATAATCACTTTAAATATGTTATTTACATTTTGTGTAGTATTTACCCTTCATGATGTATATTCTATTTACAACTTCATCCTGTTTTTCTTTACCACTTGTCTTTTTAAAATTTACCCCAGGTCAAGATGCATGCCTAGACCCATGAAGTCTGGCATCTGCTCACTTTACCACAGTTGTTGGGTAACTTATCACAATGGTTGCAGTCATCCTTTTTTCCTCAATTAAATTGTGAGTTCTTTGAGTCAAAACAATGCTTTATTCACCTTTGTTTGCCGGAGCTCTGCACAATGCTGGGCACTTAGTAGATACTCAATTTAGTAAGTAAAGGAATGTTTTCAACAAAAACCATCAACTTATATTATTCAGAGTATTTTTAGGTTTCAGCAATAGAAAACAAAAGAGACAAAATCACTCAAAATTCAGATACACATGATGTCCAAGTATAGACAAACACACGCAATGTATAGACACAGAACATTCTACTGAACTTTTCTAAAGAAGCAGTTGTGAGTGACATGTGTGTGATTAAAATTAAAATTTAAGCAAAACATATATATTTTACATAACACTCACCCAAACCCATAAATGTTGCTAGAGTTACAACCAACCAACAGATTTTATGTGTTCTGTATGTCTCCTTTGAAATTACTAACTACATTGTAAATATCCTTATAAATAATTACAATTTGTGGATCTGAAATGCGATAATACTATAATAGGATGAGGAACATAAAGAGCTCATTCTGAAACTTGTCAAAATGTTTAGAGGAAGAAACATTGCTGAGGAGATAAAGGCAGTAATTTGGGAAAACGAAGCTCAAACGGGTGGCGACTGGGGTGAAGAGGGATGAAAGAGAGATATCATTTCTAAAAAATGAAAGGAAAGGAAAGCAAGACAGCTTGCTATGGAAATGAAAATTAAAAAACAGGCAAGCTACTTTTTAAATGAAGATTAAGGTTTTAGGAAAAGGGAAAAGTGCAATAAATCAGTAGACTAGTTTGTTTTGTTGGGAATGGAATGAAACCCCTTTTGAATTCCTATAAACTTCTTTGGAAAGGTAAGAAACCTCCCATAAACTTTACTGGAATTACAGGGTTTTCCAAAAGTTAGTTGAGAGTAAGGAATACAAGTATGAATATGGAACATTCAAACCTGTTGAAATCACCATTGAAAGAGGGCTAAGGTAAAAGGAAGAAAAATGGAGCAAATGAAATAATTTCTGGGTAAATTCATATATATAAGGAAATTTCTAAATGAAACTCTGTGCATAACTATCACAAACAAAAATGTCTTTAAAACAATGAAAGACAAGAAGATAAAATAAGTCCTGTACAGGGGATGGTACCAGTGGGAGGGGAAAGAGCATAGGGAAGGGATATAAGGAAATAAGGGATATAATTTCATGTCTGAAATTGAGACCTGTTGGAATTGTTTGAAGAAAAGGGAAAGGGGGATAAAAGAGAAAGATGGAAGGGGTGAATCTAACTAAGATGTGTCATGAACATTTTTGTAAATGTCACAATGTACTCCCAGTACAACTATAATAGGCTAATCAATTTTAAAAAGAAAAAGAAAAGAAAAATGTAGTAGATATCTAAGAAAACCTTAATTAAAACTTTTCACATCACAAAGAACTACCTGTCCTGACCTTGAGCTCACCCAAGCTTTACACTTTGCTATGTAAATAAGTAATATTTTGACCTGTCTTGGGGAATCAGGAAAATACCCAATATGGGAATAAATTCATTTGAACACATTTAAAGTGCACATGAAGGCTGTCATCTATTCTTCTGTTATCATCCATTGTCATCAAAATGTACTCCATCAACAAGCCAGTCACCATTTAAGAAGTTTCTACACATTTTTCTAGGTTATTCATTCGTTTATTTAACATCAGTAAATATAAAATTACTAAATACGTTCTAAGTGCTCATAGTTTTGTTTGCTAAATATTCAGTTTATTATAAATAAACAATAAATGAATAAGTAAACTGGAAAAATGGGTATTGTTTGGGATATTATGGAATGTTGTTTGTAAATAAATTGTAAGACAATTTATAAAAGTATGACAGTCTCTGCTTGGCTCTTGAAATACTCAGAGCTTTATACAGGATTCTTATTTGTGTGAAGAAGAGATTATAAGAAGAAGAGATGTATAAAAAGATGTATAATGAAACATTAATAACTGATAAAAGTAGTTGTATACAGAGTATTAGAAGATGTACTCTGGGAGTTTATTTGAACTGTATTTTTAAAGTGCTACATACTGTAGATTAAATTAGAAAGAAATTACTAAGTCTATAACCCTACTAGTCATCTTATTCATTTACACATAGAAAGAAAAGCAGTCAAACTTTTGGAAGGGCGGAGGTGTGACTCAAGTAGTAAAGTGCTTGCCTAGCAAGAACAAGGCCCTGAGTTCAAAACCCTAGCACTTCTCAAAAAAAGAAAAAAATATTGGAGAAGCATGATACACTTAATGTAGCTTAAAGTCAGCATCACATTTCTGTAGCTATAATTACTATTTCCTCTAAAATGATCTCACACAAATATAGTTTCATTTGATCTGCTAAATTATCCAAGTAGAGATTATGTTTCTCAGCCTCCCTTGAAGCTTGACTGAGCCCTAGGAATGTAGGTGAATGTGTTGTTTGCAACTTCCATGCCACTTTCTTAAAGGATGTAGTTTGCTGTCTTCTTAATCTCTGTGTTAGTCACTTTTCATTGCTTGGACAAAATAACTTAAGAAGACAACTTGTAAGGGAGAAAAGATTTATTTTGGCTCATGGTTTCAGAGCCAAAATTTCAATTTCAGTTTGTGGTTACTTGGCTTTGTTGTTTCTGGGCCCATGCATGGTGAGGCAGAACATCATGGCAGAGAGCATGTGGCAGAGCAAAGTGATTCACCTCATGGTGGGCGGAAGGCAGAGAGAGCAACAGGAAGGGGCCAGGGACAAGATATAGCATGCTCCCAGTGACCTACTTTCTCTAAACAGGCTCCACCTCCCAACAGGTGTGAGCTATATCTATATATATATATTCTATATGAGCTGATGAATGGGTTAATCCATTGATGACACTGGTACCCTCATGATCCAATCACTTGTCAATAATACCATCAGCTGGAACAGAGCCTTCAACACATGAGACTTTTGGGGGGACTCCATATCCAAACCACCACAACCTACTGGTGAGGTTATTGTGAATGTTGTAATGTCTGTGTGTGAAACCCTTTCAGGTCCAGATACTCAGAACCTGCACAATAAATGTTCAGAGGCTTCCTACTTCCTTTGATAGTCTGAGAATTCTGAGAAGGAACAAACAATATCCTTTCGATTTTTGTGTCTAGCAAGTAGGTATTCCATAAACATTGGGATAACTCAGGAGAATGAGGAGAGCAAGTACAGAAATTAGCAAACTGAAAAAAAAGATAACAAAAATATGTATGGATAAAGTCAATAGTATTCACTCTTATAATATTATGGGAAACATAGTAATTACTTTGATATACATTTTCTCCTTTAGTCCTTCCAATAGCTGTGTAGCTTCTACTTGAACAGTGCTTTATGTTGTCCTGAGCACATCCTTTAATCTACTTCCCAGGCCAACCAACAGGAAGGACAAAATTAAATGCTGGCCTTAGCTCATCACACTGTTAGGTGTTGGGCTCCACAGTGCCTTCAAAAGCCCTGTTCTTCCTGCTCTGCACTGCTCGGTGCAGAAGGTTATGGTTGGTAAACTCCAGGCCCTTCACAGCTTGACCTCTCAGTGTCCTGCAGTAGCCAGGTGGGCTGCAACTCCAGCTTGTCCCCTCCAGGGAGAGCTCCTGGGTGGCCAAGCAAGGCCTGTGGGCTTGCACAGCTGCCTTCCATGTCACTGTCCAGGCAGCTGGGCACGTGAGCTACTCCAGCAGGCGGGAGTCAGATTGTGTAAACTGCTGTACACTCCTGGCAGCCTAGAGACTGGCTGGGTCCCTCCAGGAAGTGAAGGGAGGGCTCCAAGTGAGCCTGACAAGGGCTGCTCTGGGGCAGGAAGCAACAGACAATTGACCTTATTAAATTTCCAATGCAGTCCCTTTCAAAGGCACACACTATGTCTTAATCTACAAATGTCCTCTTTTGCCTACCACTGGGCTCATTATACCGAATGTACTAAATGAATGGGCTAGTGAATGAATGATTGGATGAAAGACATGCAGTTCTGCTTGCTTTAAATAGGGTCAATAATAAAGCACGATTTTCATTATGGGATCCTTTAACAAACTCCTTGAACCAGTGACTTCCAGCTACCTCCTCTTCTATGGCCCCTTCCGTGCTCTTTGACCTATTTGCCATCACTTCCAACTCTTGACATTTCCCTCCTCAATTTTTTTCTTCTTGCTTATAAAATTACCCGTTTTGTCATCTGTTATTTTAAGGCTATGCCTTAAAAAGCATATGCTTTAAGGCTATGTTAATTTTTTGATCAAAATAAAGTATAACTTTGATATGCAACAGAACTCACTCTCCCAGAAAACACAGATAAATTTTAACAATTGTCTTGCAGGCAATTCTATTTATTTATTTATTTATTTATTATCTAGCTAGATGTTAGCTATTGAGACAATATTTGTATACCTTTTTTTGTTGTTTTTTTGGTGTTATTGAGGATTGAACTCAGATATTCACACTTGCTAGGCAAGCTCTCTACCATTTGAGCCAAGCCTCATTCCTTTACACTTTGAGTTTGTTTTTCAGGTAGGATCTTCTGCTTTTATCCTGGCTGTCTTTGGATCACAATCCTGCTACCTCTGCTCTGAGTAGCTGGGATTACAGTTGCGTACCACCACATCCAACCCAATATTTGTGCATCTTTATGGGCAGAGTATAATAATTCAATAAATGTACACATTGTATAATGATCGAATCTGTCTCTTCAAACATTAATCATTTCTATGTAGTGGCACTTAAGTGCTCTCCTTTCTGACTATTTTGAAATATATCATACATTATTGTGTTCGGTGATGACTCTACTATGCTGTAGAAATCTAAAACTAATTCCTCCTGTTTAACTCTCACTTGCTGGTTCTAATTCTAGCTTCTTTCTGCAATCGACTCCCTGCTTTTCCCTTTGTGAGTGACCACTCTTCCCCTCCATTCTCCCCTGACAGTCACTTGTTAGTTCCCACATAAGAACATGAAGTATTTCTGTGTTGCAGACAAATTCTCATCTCTGCTTATTTGGGGGTACTCAGACCAACCAAGAGAAACCTACAGTGCCAAAGACAGATCCTTATGACACTTTACCTACTCTCTCGCCTGCCTTTAAGGCTACCACTGTGTTGGAAAAATATGAATGATACCCACAGCCTTATGAATTTACAAATACAAAAGCATACACAGCTATCACATGTATATGCCCACCTGCACTTCCAAGTCTTTGAGTTATAGTATAGCTGATGTATAGTTTTATCAGAAATTACGAGTAAATGGAGTCTCCCAGGTACATGGCACTAAAAGTTCTACATTGTACCTTCACTCCTTACGTCAAACACAACACATGTCGAGAACCATTCATTCTTTTCCTTCACAATAAAAAGAAACTTGGAACAGTGTATTAGAATTAAGACTCCAAAAAGATGCAGCTGCAGAGTGTTTTGACCTAAGTTTTTACAACTTCATTTTATTGCATAGGGGAATCAGTACAGAAAGTGTTAAAAATTGTAGAATTAAAGATGACTTTTTTCTTATTTCTACATTTTCATAGTTATGATCAAAGTGATTCTGTTTTTAAAAATTGTAGCTTTACAGATACAGTAGAGTGAAAACTCCAGTTAATTATTTCTTGAACATGCCAATGTTCTGTCTTAAGCCTGCATTTAAAGAACTAGCAACAAATCGTTCAGCAATCTATTTAATTAGCAAAATGAGACATTTGTTCATGCTCTTGCTATTTTACAATGCCTTTCTTTCAAGGTTTTCATTATTGGAACCATGTGCTTAAAACTTCTTTTTCATATTACATTCACTGTGGTTAGAAGTCTGGCAAGGAGAGCAGTAGTCAGCAAATTGAGACAATTTTAATTCTATTCTTTTATTGAGTGTGATACTAAAGTTTGAACTCAGGGTCTTCTGCTTAGATGAGCAAGTCCTCAACCATGTGAGTTGCACCTCCGGTCCTTTTTGTTTAATTTCTTTTCCAATAGGTTCTCATAGTATTTTTGCCCTAAAGCCAGTCTTGCACTGCGGTACTCCTATTTAGCTGGGATTATAAAAGTGTACCACCACATAAAGCTTGTTTGAGATGGGATATCACTAACCCAGGCTGACCTCAAGCCCTAATTCCCCTGATCTCCATCTCTCCAGTAGCGGGGATTACAAGTATGTACAACCACACCCAGCCTCTTTAATTCTATTCTTAAAGAAGATATTCATTCATAAAATTAAATACAAAGGGCTATAAAGAAAAGGCACGGGATAATTTAATATTTAAAATAGAGTTCATGGTAATTCTTAAGTTGTTTTATTTACTACACAAATACTTTGCTATGCTATACTATACTATATTTATCATAGCAAAAAAGTAATAATTTGTAAGTCCACTTAAAAACCTGACTATTTATGTAAATGGTAGGATTAATGACATATTCTTTTTGCAATTTTAAGTGTTTTTTCATAATTATTCAAGCAATATACCTATTTATGTTACCAAAAAATTCTATTTGCCTAGTTTATATTTTTCTAAGATTAAATTATTTTCTTACAGAAGGAAGAATAGACTCTATAACCTCTTGCAGGCTGGTCACTATAGACCCCAAACCTCTATAATGCAGAGTGGGTTGATTGATTCTATTGTTAACAGATAGACAGGAGAAGCCTCCTCCAAAACAAGCCAAGTAAGGCAGAGAACTGGTCACAGAGCAGTGCTTTCATAAAGTTGCTATATAACCATGCAATAGTCCAAGCCTCTGTGTTTGCACCAGAAGCTTCTGAAACAAGAAAAATTTAAACATGTTTGACTTAACCTCCAATACAAGACAAGAAAATAATTTGACAGTAATTGGCAAAAAGTCTGATCAATGAGAAAAGTTCTGAACTAAACTTCAATTTTATTTCTTAAACTTTTACTAGATAATTACATGTTATATACATGCAATTTTATGAACTAATTATGAATGATATATTTAGTTGCTTTAACTTTTACAAAAGTAATTATACCTTGTGTTATATATTTTATATTGCAAGCTGCATATTTTAGGTATATGTATAAAAAATCTTACTCTGCATTCTGGATTGATTTTGGAAATATGAAGAATTATGTCCAAAAGTCTTAAAACCTAATCAAGTTTAAGAGTTTTCAGTGCTGGTTGAATGCAAATAAGAAATGGAAATCAACCATGTTCAAACAAAATATATCAATTTTCTACACAAAATCCGGTAAGAAGAAAGCTTTACTTGTTTTTGCAACAATAGAAATATTTATTTCAGATTTATATTTAGTTTTAAGTTATTTATCTTGAAAGTGACTACTGTGAGGAATTAGGAAAAAATTGCAAATGCATAAAATTAAATTTTGCCAACAAATAACTAAAAGTAATTATATTGTTTGAATTGACTTAGTTTAAAACTAAAAGCTAGAGTAAATTTCACACACCAAAAATCATATTTGGATGGTTGGTAAGATGTGAGCAGGCAAAGTTAGCAGCCAGTGCCAGGATACCATAGTGTGGTTGAAGTGCTAGAATTCAAGTTCAGGTCTGTCTGTCTTCCTTCTGTATACCCAATGACTTTCCAATTTAAACAAACGATATGATTAAAAAAGGAGGCATCTGTCTCTTATATTGTACTTTCACTGATTTCTGTTATTTAATTATAAAATGGATGGTAATAGAAGAAATGTAAATTCAGGTCAAAGAATTACCCAACAGGAAACCCTTGAACTTTAAAAAATCTGAAATTACTTAAGAGCCATCATGGAATTGAGGATAATCAGTCAATATAGGAAGCTCCTACAGCTTTCTTGTCATAAATAAGGCCTCTAACTTAAAATTCTCCCTTTCTTGGAAACCCACTGCCTGCAACACTATGAAAGCTAGTGGAGTATGACTAACTTGTTTCACAATATCAGCTTGCTTGGTGTAATATTGATAAAAACATCTGGGCATGGGTCTGACTTCTCCTTTTCCATTCAATTGGTGTGCTTGACTTGGATACATATTTGACTTCCTCTGCAACAATAGTGACCAATATTTGCCCCAGTATCACAATGAAACCAGAAGGTTTTAGATGACAACTAACTTTGCATTTCAGGAAAGTACTTTGCCATTGATAACCACGGCACAATGTGGTGGGTTTTGAAGTATTTACTCCCAATTCTGTCACATGATTGGATCCACAGAGTTATTGTTTATATGCTTTATTTTTCATGTATTTGTTTTTCCTAATTCTTTCCCTTTTGTTCAAAATGAAAATTCATGTACACACATAAAAGTAGTTTGTCTTTCATTTTTAATGTTTTAATTAGAAGATATAAATGTTACATGCTTAATTTCTTTATAGATAAATGAAAGGATATATTTCAGAATAATGTCTTACAGAGAATTTCTTTTCGGTGGTTGTACTAAAGTTTGAACTCAGGGCCTCACACTTGGTAGGCAAGCACTCTACCACTTGAGCCAGTCCACCAACTCTTATAGAGAATGCTTCATGAAATTCAGAACAATGAATCATTTATAAAGTGAAATCCCCTCCAGGTACTTTTCAATATCACTTAGAATAAACCAAAATATCTTATCATTATCCTCCTAAAAGTACAAATGACCTGGCCCTTATCTTTCTAACTTCATCTTACACCTTCTCTCATATACTCCAAACCATGGTGTTTCAATTCTTTCAACATGTCAAATCCACTTCTGCTTTAAGCCGTTTGCTATGGCTGTGTCTTCTGCCAAAAATGTTCTTCACATGGCTGTAATTCACATGATCGGATCTCAGAGGCCTTCCCTAACTACTCAGGCTTTCTCACATGATCCAATTTCAAGCTTCTGTGTGGTATCCATTCTTAATTCTTTATTTGGCTTGTTTATTTTTTTATTGTTACCTGTTTCATACTAGAATTTTAGCATCACCATGACAACCCTGGTATCTAAAACACTTCTGCCACATAGCAGGAATGGAATTAATGAATGCTAAAAAAAAAAAAATGATGTTCCCTTGGCAACACATTATTTCTTTTACCCTGTATGTTATGGAAATTATCTAAATATATCAAAACAAGACAGAATATGTAACTATCCCCTAGGTAACAATTAAATAACTTTCAGAATTATGAAGACTTACAGCACTAATAAGTCATTAGTACTTTTAAAACACAGATCCATCTATTGTTCTATCGCCTGTCAAATCTGTTTCAATTTACTATTTTAATATACCTTTGGGGAATATATCCTTTGAGCAAACCATTCTGTTTTGTCACGATTAAAAACAAAACTGAAAAATATCTTCGTCCTTAAATTATAATCCAGTAAGAGGGATTGAGCTGTGTGCAAAGAAAGTGACAGCATTTGGTAGAAGTCAAAAATGCTGTAAAGGAATTAAAGAAAAATATCATAGTAGTTGGACAGGTTTTTGTTGATTTGGGGTTTTTTTGTTTGTTTGTTTGTTTCAGTTCTTCAATTTGGAAGTGTACTTAAGGTTTACTAAGCAGTGTTGTGGGTTTTTGTTTTTTAGCTTGTTTGTTTAGTTAGACCTTGAAAAACAGATAGAATTTTAGTATTTGAAGATATAAAGAAATGATATTCTCAGAGGTAGAAGGAATATCCATAAAAATAATAAAAGCAGAAAAGCAAATATAAATTTAGGAAGTAGCATGTTTGGGTTTAGTATAATCTGAATGCATAAGAATAATGGGAGAAATTCCAGAAAGGTGAGTTGAAATTAAGAGTGTGTTTTATTCAGAAGAAAATGGGCTAAAAGCTTTTCCAGTTTTTTTTTTTTTTTTTCTGGTGGAAGTAACGTTTGAACTCAGGGCTTCTGTGCTTGCAAATCAAGTGTTTGCAAATCAGGTGCTTGCAAACAGTTGCTCTATCATTTGAGTCACACCTCCAGTCCGTTTTGCTCCATTCATTTGTAGATGGGGTCTTGTCCAGGCTGGCCTCAAACCTTGATCCTCCTGACCTCGGCCTCCAAAGTAGCTCAGATTATAGGTCAGATTATAGATGTCAGCCAGAAGCACTTGGACACTGAAAGCTTTGGAGGAGGAAAGCAGCACTATTAAAAGAGGTTTAGGAAGGTGGAATAAGGACAGTGGTAGCATATAAAATAAATAAGAATGGAATAGGCTAAAAAATGTTTCCAGAGGACAACTGTCACAATAATATAGTAACAGACAATACAGCATATATAATATGTAATAACAGACAATATGGCTGTTCCAAAATATGGTCCAAATATTCTTACTTGTCTCATGTAGACATGAGTCTCTGTCCCTTCCATTTTGATCAGGATATTGTGACAATTTTAACCTGTAGTATGACAGAAAAGTTCTCTGAGGCTTTCACTATAAGGTCATAAAAGGCCATGCAGCTACAGCCTGATTCTCTAGATGCTCCTTGCCCTAGGGAAAACTGGCAGCCATGCCTGAACTCTCCTTAGCCTGAGTCATGCTAGCATTGAAAGGATGGTTCTGCTGTCAGCACCAGCTGAGTTTCCAGGGGACTGTCAGCCACATGAACGACCATTTCAAACATCCATCCAGTTGCATATTTTTTGTGGGGGGTAGGGGGGTCGGGTAGACTCACTGTGGTGTTTTAAAAATCAGCAAACAGGCTCGGCTAAGCTTTCAAGCAACAAAAGCGCTAGGAGGTCACGAGCCCCTTCAAGGTCAGACCTGCCCACTCCCTGCAATGGGCAGCTGGGATCGGAGTCGGTGCATGAGATGAAGCCCGCCGGGGCCATGCCAGCAATGTCAGCCCCTCGTTCCAGGCAGCAGCTTCTGAGGTTCTGCTCTCCCAGCGCCTAAGGTGGCCGCCCAAGGACCCGGAGCCTCGTGGCCCACATCAGCCGTGCACTTCCTGGGCGTTTGCGGTCATCAGCGTGGCCTTCCTCTCGCGCACAGCCCCTGCAGCAGCAGGAAGGGCTCCGTGCTGTCGCCATCGCCCACGATGCTCTCCTCGTCCTCCGACTGGCTGTTGCGCTGCAGAAGCAGGGAGCACCAGCAGCCCAGGATCAAGGCTCCCAGGGCGGCGATGGCAATGAGGATGACAGCGACGATGACCGCACCTGTGGTGGGGCTGTGGTCCATAATAGATACGGTCAGCGCCTACAGGGGCTTCCTTGGTGGGAAGCTCTTGGAGTGGCCAGCTCAACAGGGCTGGAACACAGGCTGGACACGGGAGTCCATGGCAGCCCACAGTGGCCCGATTGCCCTGCAGCAGCCCTGCTGGTTTGGCTCTGCCGTCCAGCCAGCCCAGTCCCCAGTTGCATCTTTACATGATTAAAGCTTTGGGTGAGGTAAGACACCTAAAAAATTAGCTAGCATTTGTTGCCCTTAACGCAGAGAAACTAAAGCAGATACCTTAAAAGCAACTGAGGCCAATAGGAGAAGGGGACCAGGAACTAGAGAAAAGGTTAGATCAAAGAGAATTAACCTAGAAGGCAACACACACGCACAGGAAATTAATGTGAGTCAACTCCCTGTATAGCTATCCTTATCTCAACCATCAAAAACCCTTGTTCCTTCCTATTATTGCTTATACTCTCTCTTCAACAAAATTAGAAATAAGGGCAAAATAGTTTCTGCTGGGTATTGAGGGGGTGGGGGGAGAGGGAGGGGGCGGAGTGGGTGGTAAGGGAGGGGGTGGGGGCAGGGGGGGAGAAATGACCCAAGCCTTGTATGCACATATGAATAATAAAACAATAAAAAAAATAATAAATTACAGCTGAAAGACTCAAACTGTTAGGATATTTAAAAAAAAAAAATTTTGTGTTATGCCTTTAATCCCACTAGCCCATCCAGAAAAGGTAAATGATACATTAACTCCAGGAATGTAAAAATAAAATAAAATAAAATAAATCTTTGGGTGACATCTCAGTGAAGCTGCATGTGAGACTCCACCCAAGAACAGCCAGGTGAGCTCCTTCCAAATACCCAACCCAGGAAATCAGGTGGAAGATAAAATATTTGTTCTACACCACTAAATTTTAGGCCTAATTTCTAATGTATCTATGGTAACAACAAACCAAGAAGGGAAAAATGAGTCTTATATTAAAAAATTATCAACTAGAGTGGTGAAGACAAGAGAGATGTAATGAGGGTGACTTGGAATTAAAGGATTTAGTGACTTTTTAAATATGGGAAACATGAGAAAGGGAGGAAGCAAAGGTATTGACATTTTATATCTAGGTAAATATTAGTATGCTAGTTCCGTTAATTGAAATATTTAATTGCAAAAAATGCCTTATTTAATTATTTGCTCACTCAATATAGCAAACAGCTATTGAGTGTGCAACGTGTAATAGTTGATGTGCTGCTAACTAGAATTACAAAGAAAAATCCAAAGACTCTCATGAGTCTCTTCCACAAAGAGCCTTCAGACTACAAGAAACATGGACTGCAAACCAGTCAGTTAAGTGGATAAGAGGATCAGCTCAGCTGAAATGAGGGAAAAAAGGATGAATTAAAGGATGGGAGGTCTAAGCCACATGCCGGTGCCTCACATCTGTAATCATGGCTACTTGGGAGGCTGAGATTAGGAAGATTTCAGATTTGGGCCAGGCTGGACAAAAAGAGTTTGTGAGACCCCCATCTCAACAGAAAAAAAGCTGGGTGTGGTGATCAGTGCCTGTCAGTCCAGCAAAAGTTGGAAGCATAAATAGACAGATAGTAGTCTAGGCCAGACTGAGCAAAAAAGCAAGACTTTATCTCCAACATAAGCAGAGCAAAAAGGGCTGGGGGTCTGGATAAGGCAGTCACATCCCTGCCTAGCAAGTGTGGAACGCTTAGTACACATCACAGTAGTGCCAAAATAAAAGACAGGAAGTTTAAAATCAGCCAAGATTTGTCCAGCAATATGAGATTCCAAACCCTTCCTTTTCCATCTATCTATCATATCTATCTATCTACCTACCTATCTATCATCTATCTATCTATCTATCTATCTGTCTATCTATTCATCCAGCTACCTTAGTTATAAATAATTCTGACACACTTAAGTATGCTTTCTCATCTCCTACCAACTAAATATTTCAGTCTAATTTCTTAGCCCTAAGAAATTACCTAAGGTGACTCTCTAAATGTGGTTCCTATGGTCTCATTGACTTCTGTTACCAGTAAAGCTATGTTGTTTATTGTCACTCTGACATATTGTGCTCCTTACAGTCTCCAAAGTCTTGGGGTCCACCTGCCTAGAATGGTCTCTCTTCTTAAGTTGAAATCCTATCTCCATACTGAAGTGATCGCATTTTCAGTGCTTTTCCTCTCTCTGAATTCCCATAGCACTTTGCAACTAGATTATTCACCGAGATATGGTGAAAATCTACCGATAAGAATGTTTTGTCTTCCTAAGTGAATGCTTTTATAAGATACGGACCAAAACTTACGTTTTAAATTCCTCGTCCCTAGCACTGTGAATTGTGCTCAGGAGGTACATGACTTGAATTTCATGACGCCATTGGTATTGTTTATCCTCATTTTTCTTACTGGTATTTCAAACACTTCTTATTTATTTCATAGAGTTGAAGGTGATCCACTGTTTAAAATCTTGTCAGATTATATTCTTCTCAATTATAATTAAGGTTATGGTTGGTCATTTGAGAATGTTTTTTTCCAGTTCTTTAAATTTTTTGCTGTATTTCAGAAACTGAAAAATAGCATTATTGTTCCCTAGGTTATAAGCAACTTTGTTCTGTAAATTTTGGATATTGAAAATAGAGACTATGATATCTGTACCTATTTTTCCCAAAACAACTTTTATATTATTAGTTAGAAGAATTTCACTGAATATGTCCTACTTAATCGTGTCGTGATTCACTAAATCTGGAGCTAAGAGAGAAATTACCTAGTCCCATGAATACATTAAGGAAAATAAGATAAAATAAGGTAGACTGGTAGAGAAACACATGCAATTTCTCAAAGGCGTGGGCAATCCTGACAGACTGTAGTGAGGGCTAAAGGTCTAGTTGTAGATGTGTTGTTTAAGCCTCCCTTGAGAAACAAAAGTAAGTGACCCTGTTGAAGTTCATGTTGACCAAAATGTTGGTTTATTTTGTGTGTCATCTTAAAAATAAAAAAATAGCAGACATGTTGTTTCCCACATTCCTATTATTTATTTGCCACATAGGGACAAAGAGCCACAGAACAACTCAGAACGTAACTTTATTTGACTTGATTGTTTTTTTCACCAGTCCCAAGTTGGCTATGAAATTCTGGTGAAGTAAAATGTCAGGGTGTGGTCCCTTTACTGCTACACATGTTTAAAATGTCTTTCTACAGGAGTAAGCCAACAGGAGGGAGAAGACAGTACACTACAGCAATAGTAGGAACTTACATACTTTCCCATTTTTGCTGTCAGTCACACAGTGGCTTAACAGTGAGCTCTCAAAGTGTGGCTAGGGTCTTACAGGTTCCTGGATTTTTCTCCTGTGCTAAGTGTTCACAATCTCCCATGCCCCAGCTTCTGCTTCAGACAAGAGTGAGAGTTCACTTGGAGTAGTTAATATGATCCAGACATCCTCATGGTGGTGTCCTACCCAGAGGAAAGGCAGTTTTCCCATTCACTTTGGTTGAATGATTGCACAACTGCGAGCACATGGGAGAGGTGGGGTACCAAGACCTTTTTTTCTGCCAAATATATTTGAATCAATTCCCTTACTATCTGATGATTTGAATCTCATGAAGAAACTGATGCTCAATTTTTTAAAATTTCTTTTCTCCCAGAGAAGTTTTAAGAAAGTTTGATAATAATATAGAGTGAACAGTACATTTTTAAAAGAAAAAATCCTACATGAATTAATATATTTTGAAAATTTCAAAATAGGTTTGAGTATTCTAAACACAATAAATTTATTTTTGCTTAATATAACTCTTGAATTCTATCCAATTTGGACACAGATGATCTAAACCAATGTTTGCCAATGATTTTGAGGATCACCAACAGAGCAGGGAAGAGGATGTTTCAGAAAAATTATTTAATTACTGATAACATTAGGAGGCAGATTGTGATGAATCTTCATCCTTCTCTCAACATATCCAGTAAAAGGAATGTATTAACAAATCACAATGCCAAGAAATTACAGAAATGGAGGAGTGAGGGTCCAAAGAGAAAATGAGATACGAGAAGGACTAAAGATTTCGCCTTTGACTAATTTATTATCAGTATGAGTCATTTTATATTATATAGTTTATTGATAAAACTTCCTTCTTAGCATGGAAATAACCATGTACAAAGTTAGGTGGTTGCTCACAGAGATCTGAAAATAATGAAGTCCTCAAGTCAGTAGGGCAGAACACCAAGGTGCATCAAAAGTAGAATATAGACTTGCCAATTTGATTGTTTGATGTTAGTAAATATTGCCCCACAAATCATAGCTATGATTTATTCTCATTAAATTGCTATTAACTTGACAATTTAATCTCAATTAGGTTATTTAATCATTCACATACCAGAGTGTAGAGAGTAGAATTCTGAACTGAGGACTTAATGGGTATTCTGGATTGGAGTGAGGATGCAATGTTTACTTAGAGTTTTGGGAGAAAAAGATAATGCTGTCAATGGATTCTGAAGGAGAAAGGAGGAGACTAAGTGAAGGAAAAGGGAAGGAGTAGCACACCCTAATTAACAAAAGGAATGAGGTTAGTTCTAAGACATAACTAAAGGTGAATAGACACACAAACATTGTGCATCTATTATGTGTTTCATACAAAGCATTGTGTTCTGTATGAAAAGGAGGATTTTTGTCAGAAGATGGGAAACTTCTTTGTCAATTAAACTCACCTGAGCTCACTTTCTGGACCAGAACTTTACCAGTGGCTTGAGCTTGTAAAGATTTTCCAGGATTCAGACAACTGTTTTATGCCTTTCTCTAGTTGCAGATGCATGTTGAGCTACTCTGCAATGACCTTGTTTTTCTAACAGCAAGAAACATGGCCTAGGGAACTTCTTTTTGAGGAAGAATTCCTATTGATCCCAGCCTGCAGTTTGACTGGGGGAATGAAATGCATCAATTGAAAATTTGCAGTGTCTTGGGGAATGCCTGCCCAATACTCCCATTCCTCTTTTATATTTCATGCAGGCTTTACAAAGTAGAAGCAGCCCTGTTTGCTGAAATGCTGATACCAAAACTTGCTATTCCACAGCTTCCCAAGCAAAATGAGTTCCCTACAAATGCAGGGTAGAAACAAAGGATTTAGTTTGGGAAAGCACTACCTAGGAATGAGGGATTTTACCAGAGAGCTGACCCAGATCTGCTTAGTTAGATGTTCTGATAGATAAAAGGCCTGCCAGATCCTAATGAAGTCAATCTCCTTGAACAGATGAGAAGACTGACCATAAAAGGATGATACTGAATAATTCCTACAATTGGGGGTGGCAAGCTTAGAATAAGAACCCAGTTTTCTTATTCTTAGAACACTGATCTCTTCATTATAACAAAAAGATACATAGATATTCCTGTGTGATGGCAGTGGCTCAACTATTATGTGTTCTTTGGTTTGATTTTGTATTCCTGTTTCCTAATTTCAGGGTTTTTCTGCCTTTAGTGCTCTCCTAATAAAATGATAGTGTTAAGAAAAAGTGGCTATATCGAGAAGCTACATTACACCTAAATTTCCTTCGGTTCTTGTTTACTTTCTTGTGACACAAACCTAGGCGTGTGACATCACTGAATGCAATAACAGATAAAGTATAGAACCAATGTAGTGAAGGTAGAAACTAAGAGACTACAGGAATTTCTGAACAGGTTGCACAACCAAGACATGGCTTATTATCTATCCTCTCCTTATGTACCTTTTTTGTGCTTTTTTTAGTTTGGTTTGGGTTTTATCCCTTGATTAAATGTAGACGAGCTAAGTGTAAAAACAGAAAAAAAAAATCTATCCAAGTTTTTCTATATAATTGTAACCTCTATCATAGCAATTCATTTTTTTATTGGTCAATCCCTATAATAAAATTCACCTTTTGCTTCTGACATTGTATTAAGCTGAAGTATTAAAGCTAAGAAAAAGCAACTCTTTCCTGTAAAGAGGTCATACCACACAAACCATGGGAGCATATGAACACCTAATGCGATATAAGTGCTGCAGTAGAAGTCTCATACAACTCAGAGGACCTGACTTAGAACAGGAAACAAGAGACAGAGACTGGGGATGTCCTTCTGAAAGAGAAGCTGTCTAGGCACCTAGCAGTTAGTTTTTCAGGCAAGCTGAGGAAAGGGAAATGTGTTTCGAAGACAATGTATAAAGGCACAAAAATGTGTAGCAATCAAAGTAAATCATCTCTATGATTAACTTATAGGATTTGACTAGAAAAACAAGAGTTAAGCAGAAGCTGGGTTTTGTCCAGGGTTAATATGTGTGATCACCTTCCTGTCAGAATGTATTCAGTGAGTAGAATTCAGGTACCAGTCAGAGAGAATAGCAATTAAGTGACAAGAACATGAGTCATCTCATTTTCTCTAAAAACAACTTGCTATTGTTACCCTGCTTTATATATGAGGAAACTAATACACAAGAAGATAAAGAAACTCATCAAAAGTAAAGTGTTGATGCAAACCAAGGATTGTGACACAAAAGTCCTCATTATATAGAAATCCTCAGCCAGCCACTATGGCAAAAAGAAAACGATGCCACATGTAACATTCACCATTCACAGTACACAAACCAATAATTTATTTCTAGACTTTCTACACATTTATTTCTAGACTTTCTACACATTACTGAGAAAAATTTCAAGTGTTTCTGAGGGTTCTGTGTCTATCTTATTAAAATTTACCTTACTCTGCTTGAAATATGATGAAAGGACTATCTCCAACCAGCTCCTATAAAGTGCCATTGATTTGCAAATGGATAACTTGATTTTCAGGCAAGGACTAAAAAGAGAAAACCTCATTTATCTAGTATGGAAAGCACAGTTTTTTAGAGAACGGAATTGCTGTTCAGTTGGCCAATCTCCAGCTCAGAATGAAGGACACACTTTCCTGAAGACCAGGGACTGCTCACACCCAATTACTTACAACTTATAGGTAATCCTTTCTTTTTTAAGACATGAAATCAATCACTGAATGAAATCTTTGTAAGTTAAGAGCATAAACAGTCTAGCCTCATGACTGTTTGTGATTATAGCTGGCAAAATGAAAGATTGTTCACTAAATATTAATAGTAAAAATGACAGGGGAGTAAAAAAAAAAAAGAGAAGCAAGTTAATTTCATTGAGAACTTCCAGAATGAGGAAACCAGCCCATGAGGGAGTCCTTGGATCTCAGTGGGGATGCCCAGCTTTCTCTGACCTTCAAAGAGCTACCTTCATCTAGAACAGGTGTTGATGAGTGGAGGCAAAAACCTGACACTGCCTGGTATTTCTCTGCTAAAAAGGAAATGAAATATATCTCAAATTCGTTTCCTCTCTGATTCAGTTACCTTTACTCAGTACACAGTACTGCTGAGAATCTCTCCCAGAGAGAAGGGCATCTCTTTTCCAAGAACAAAGTCTGCCATTTGTGGCAGCCCTCCCAAGTAGAAATGTCCTAGGAAGTTTCCTGTATACTTTGACCAGTATGTTTCTAGAGCAGGGCTCAGCACACAGGCCACATGTGGTCCTTCCCATAGACTCTAAGAATGGATTTTATATTTTTTAACTATCAAACATGATCAAAAGAATAATAATATTTCAATTCAAATGTCAGCATGAATAAAGTTTTGTTGAGACTTTGCAATGCTCATTCGCTTACATACTATCTTACAGCTGCTTGTGTGGTATAATGGCAGTTTACAGTTCATACAGAGAGCATATGGCCTACAACTGTAAACTGCTTACTTGTTAGATCTTTACAGAAAAAGTCTGTTCTTCTCTGATGTAGGGCATTAAGAAACAAATTGAGCCTCTTCCTAAAACTTTAGCCAATTAGAAGCTGAATATTTCTCAGAGGTATGTGCAGAAATCCAGTTTAGTTTTTATGGATCTTTGAGAAATAAAAGAGAACTGCTGATTTCTGGCGAGTGTGACTGAAACAAACTGAAAACTGGCCTGAGTAAATTTACCAGATGTGGCACCCTGCATTAAGTCAAATTAATTCACCAGTGAGCTGCCAAGTCACTCCTAATTAATGTACTCAGCCACATGAAATCACAGTTTTTGTAGGTCAAAAATAAGTATCATCAATTTAACATGGTTCCTATGATTCCATAAGATGCCCTTCAAGGAAAGGAATGTGTTATTAAATCCATCTTCTTTATCAGCTTTCTTCTGGCAAGCATCAACCTAATTTTGCTTAATTTTCCATCACTTAACATAACAGACACGTAAGGCAGGTTCATTGGCAACTTAGTAATCAAACAATAAGTTGAGTTCCTTGTAAACATTCTACATTTGGAGTCATGTTTCAGAGAAGGGTGCTAGGACTTGAAACTTCAAGAAACACAATGCTGGGATGGTGGAGTGGCTCAAGTGGTTGAGTGCCTGCCTAGCAAGTATGAGGTCCTGAGTTCTAACCCCAATGCTGAAAAAAAAAAAAAAAACCCACAATGCCAAGAGATTTGTTGGCACAAGACAGTACAGGGGACTTAGTCACAAGAGAAGAGAACTTCAATTCTTGCTTTTGCATTTTACAATTGCTAATATACTTAACTTCAGAACACTAGAACCATTGTGGATTTATACTATTTCTTCTTTTCAGTGAAAGAAAAACAATAATTATATTAAGAATCTGGATATATGTGCACATATTATACATACCAATGTGTTTGTTGTGGTCTAAACCCATACACACAGTGCATTTATACAATAACTATATATGCATATAAATAACTTCTTCAGGTTAAATCATTTTTAAGAATTTCATAAAATGATTATGATAAAAACTGATCAAAATTGAAAAGTCTTCAGGTACAGCAGATAAGTATTTTCTCATTGTTTGGCAATGTTTTCTGCTGTTGTTTTATGAGACAGGATCTCTCTAGGTAGCCCTATCTCAGACTCATGACCCTCCTGCCTCTCCCTCCCTTATGCTGGGATCACTACATGCACCACACCACCCAGCTAGTTTGGCAATTTTTTTCTAATTGGTACTATCCTTCTACTGATTTGTAAACCCTATGAAATCAAGGGACAAGCCTAATTAATCATTAATCCTAGGAGGCTTAAAATCATTTCTGGGTATAAACACACATGCACTGAATAAAGAGAATGAGAGAGAGAGAAGAGTCCTTTTTTCTTTTAATTTTTTTTTTGTTGTTATGCTGAGTGGGGGTACAGTGTGGCATTTTCAAAGGTTCTTACAAGGTCAAATGTATCATACCTGAATTCACCCCTCCACCTTTTTGCTTTATCCCTCTGCCCCCAATTCCTGGAACAGTGTCAACAGGTATCATGTTTGCATTTACATACATGTGTACACATTTTTTCCACTGTATTCATCCTCCTATCCCTTTCCCTGCCACTTCCCCCTCCCACAAGTGTCAACCACCCCTCCCTCCCAGGCAGGACCTGTTTTGCCTTCCTGTCCTCCAATTTTGTATAAGAAAAAAGGTAAGAGACAAAAATAAAAGCATGATGTTTTTCTTGTTTGAGATAAAGATAGCTACACTGGAAGATTCTTTGTGTTGTTTCCATGCATGTATGTATTACAACCTCAATTGGTTCATCTCCTCTAGCCCTCTTTACTCCTCCCTAGTCCCCTTCCCATGGTGGCTCCAGTCAGTCTAAGACTTCTATATTCATTCCTGTACAGTGAGCACATCAACCATATTCAAGTTTTTAGTTTCTTTCCCTTCCCCTATCCCACCCATGCATGACCTCTCCATAGTGTGACCTGTGTCCTATAATATTGCTGCATTTGTTTTAGGTCTGTATTACACATATGAGGGAGAACATGTGGTTTTTGGCCTTCTGAATCTGGCTAACTTCACTTAAGATGATGTTCTCCAGTTCCATTTATTCACCTTCGAATGACAAAATTTCATTCTTCTTTGTGACTGAACAAAATTCTGTTGTATATAATGCCACATTATCTTAATCCATTCGTCCAACTCAGAATTATACCTTACATATACCCATAATTACAAGAAATATTTTAACCTAAGTATTGTGTGAGACTGGGAGAGAAGATTATTTCAACCTTAAAGGAAGCTTTAAAAAATATATAACACATTTATAATGCAGATATTAACAGGTGCTTTTTCACATAAAATAGAAACTTTAAAGGTTTAGAATGTATAGCTCAATGGTAGAAACCTTGCCTGGTGTGGGTAAGGTCCTGGGTTTGATCCCCAGTACCACAAGTAAACAAAATAGAAACTTTAAATTCATTCCTTTAGATAACTTTGTTTGGCGTTTTTTATTGTTTTAAGTAACTGTACTCATTTTCTGTGGCTGTTGTAACAAATAACCACAAACTTGGTGACCTAAAGGAGCAGAATTTTATTCTCTCACAGTTCTAGAAGTCAGAAGCCTGATGTCAGGGCTTCAGCAGGGCTGCACTCCTTCCCGTCACTCTAGGGAAAAATGCATTCCTGCCCCTTTTAGCATCTGGTGGCTGTCAGCATTACTTGGCTTGTGGCTGCATCTCTCCTGATTCCTTTTCCCATCATCTGCCCGCTGTATGACTTTGTTTAATCTCCCTTTGTTTCTTTCTCATAAAGACAGTTGAGATGCTATTTGAAGTCTATCCAGCTACTCTGTGATAAGCAGCCCTTTTTAAGATCCTAACTTGATCATTTATTCTGACACATGACAGGTCATTCATTCTTTTGCTATATAAGATAATATTCAAAAATTTTGAGGATTACAAAGTAGATATATCTTTGAGGGACCTTTTTTTCCAGTTTATCACAATAAAAATGACATCATATTAAAATATATCTTAAACAATTTATTTTGCAATTTCTGTAAAAAAATGGAATTTAGATCAAAATATCCTTGACCTTGGTGCTAATTAAGATAATTTTAATATGAGATGATGCTCTCCAAAAGAATCACTTTCCTGGGTCACTAACTCTACATTGTAATAAATAGATCTATAATGTGCTTACAATAAAAAACATTCTGTAAGGGTACACATCACCAAGATTATGCCTTCAACAGTTAAGAAAGAAAAAGGAATAAATTATCAAAGAAATTTCTGTTGTTAATTTTTCATTTTTTAAACCCACAAGAAAGGTCCAGTAAAGATTTCTTATTTTATTAAAAACAGATTCTCATAAGAGTGGATTAGGAACACAATGATAACCTGTATTCAAGAACATGAATAAGAAGTGGCTTGAATGGAAAGACTCACTCACATGTGTCTGCCTTTGACACTGGGAAATAACTGCACGATGCTGGGAGTTATTACAACCAGCTGTAAGCAGGTACACCACACAGTTAAATCTCATCCATACAACCACTGGAAAATTTTCTTTCTTGCTCTCTTTCTCTTTTTCTCCCAGTGGTTCCATAAAATATGACCAAATCTTTCTCTTCTTAGTGAATAGTGACCTTTTCAAATCATTATATATGGGAAAGAAAATAGACTTCAAATCTTGAAAGAACAGAAAGAGGAAACACAGAGTTTACTTATTTCTCTGCAAGAATAAGATTGGCAAGATCTTTCTTTATGTCCTGTTGTGAAATATTTTATTTTGTTTTCCAATGGCACTGACAGGCTTTTTACCTTTATGTTCTGAAAACCTCCATTGAAATATGAGATAAACTGTTTTGAATAAAAGGGATTCAAACCTCAGTAAAGCATCATTTATCTGTAAAGTCTTATCATTGGAAATAATCTGAAATGTCATCCTGTCCACCTTCCTGAATTTCAGGTATGGCAACTTCTGGATCCTTCCATCACTATAATCCCTTTCCACAATGTCTGCTGTGTCCCAGATCTGTCTTACTTTTCCCAAACCAGGGTTCAGTAGAGAGACTTTTGGGGTATTAGGAAAGAAGAGTAATGAGGAGTTTGAGAAGCAATTGATCAATAGGTATACATTTTTTTAGTTTAAAGAAAAAGAAAAGAAATGAAGATTACTGCCTTAGTCTTTTTAACAGACAAGTTGAAAAAAGGAAAGGTTTTGCGCTATCAGTGGAATATCACTGCTTCTTCTCCTGGTGCAACTAAATGAAAGTTCAGGAAAGTAACAGAATTTTGACAAAGAAACAGAATGCTCTAAAATGAAAAGCTCAAAGCCAAATAACTACAGAATATTTTATCTCTGAAAAAAACTAGGCAACAAATAATGAAAGAGTGAATGAGACATAAGGTGACACTTCTGCTTGGACATCACTTCTATCTACAACTCAGGCATGATCAGATGCCTCTGTGTATTTAAGATCCCTGTTTCTACATCTGCCTTAGTACCCAGCACCCTGCATTTTAATTGGATGTTCTCTCCTCCCACAACCAACCAGCTCAATATAAACTTTGTGAGAATGGGTCTCGTCAATTTATAATAATAAAATCATAGAAAATAGCAAAGTTTATCTTAAGTAATAAGCATTTATGGAATAAACAAATTTAAAGCAATGTCACCCAAAGAATGTAAATTAGACTCATAATTAAAAACCTAGGGTTGAGAAGTCATCTAAGACATGAATTCATTCCTTGCACATAATGGTGCACCTAGCCTTGTGCCAACCCTCAACAATCTAGCAATGAGAAGTAGTGTTTATTGCTTGAGCAGCTCTTCTAAGCCACACATATTACAACCATATTCTGTGGAAAGAGCAGGTGAATGTCATGTCCTCATTTTGGGAATGAGAATTATATTCATGATCCTACTGCTAAGTGGCCTTTCCAATTTTAATCACAAGTGTAGATGGTTCTCAAAGTGGTGTTCTTTTCGCTGTACCACCCTGCCTGTGTTTCCGAAAAGTTCCTACACCCTCATTAGTGGAAAGTTTCATGAAAGCTGTTTTAATCAAACTTGACATGGAATTCATAGCGCAATGGAAGGGTAGTGTGCTTCAAAGGATTATGAATCAATAGGTTGAAGCAAAAATGTTAAGAGGAAAGACAGATTCTCTAAGTCTGTGAAAGGAAAAACACCTCCACGAAATGAGATCAGCAGGACTCCAAGCCCCAGTATCCTGTGGAGACGTTGAGCTTGATCAGGTGATTGTCCTGGTTGATTTTCAGGTGCAATAACGCTGACATGGGGTAATTTATACAGGGTGGAGTTTGTTTAGCTCTTGATTTGGGAGATTGGGAGGGTACAATGACTACTTGGCTCTGGTAAGGGTCTTGTACAGCTTCAGCTCATAGAAGGACACAGAAGAGAAAGTGTGCATGTGTAAGAGAAGTAAGTGTGAAAGGCTGTGAGGGAAGGTGTCGGGTATGCTTGGTAACAATCCACTCAAAAACTAACCCTGTCCCAGAAGAGCAAGAGCTCCCTTACGACTGCATTAGTTTGTTAAAAGGCAGAGAGATCCACGACCTACTTAGCGGTCAACAGTCTCATCACATCTCACCATCACTGCACGGGAATCAGATTTCAGATTTCAGCATGAGTTTTGGACAAATGACAGCAGTGACACTCTCAGAGAAAAGTTTAATGTATACATCAGACCTCCAGGCAAGACCGAAACTCCAGTGCCCCAAAGTATAGGGAAGTGCTTCTTGACTCCAAATGGGAAAGCCAGAGTACTTCCTGACTTCAAATCGTCATGAGAAGCCATTGGTAATGACCAGCATGGATCAAGAATGGAGAGGCCTTCTGGAATATTCTGTCTGTGCACAACCCTTGAGGAAAAGATGAAAATGATAGTGACAGAGACTGAATTTCTGGGCAGATCAACTAGAAGACAGTTCAGAATGAAAATGTAAATCTTTAAATAATGCATTGTGCCATTTCTCATATTCCTGGGGCTGCTGGGAAAAAATCCATGCCTGGTTATAAAATGGGAAGGCCATTTGTCATTTTAATCATACTGCCCCTTAATCTTCATTTTCCCTTTGCAGAAAAAAAAAAAAAGACACAACTTTCTTAGTCTCTTCCTATGGGGGGATAAAACACAGATTAAATATTTTCTTATTTGTTGTTAAACTGTTGTTTTGTCCAATAACTTCCAAACCTGACTGACATTCATTGTTACCTGAGGTGGAAAACAGATTTATATATATTTCAGTGCCGGGGTTTGAACTCAAGGCCTGTGTCTGCCAGACAGGCACTTTACCACATGAACTATGCCTCAGATAAGGTGTGATTTTTTTGTTTTTGGTACTGGGACTTGAACTCAAGGCCTACATTTTGAGCCACTCCACCAGCCCCTCCCTCCTTTTTTTTTTTGTGATGAGGTTTTTTTGAAATAGGGTCTCACATACTATGTGCCTGGACTGGCTTCAAACCACAATCTTCTTGATTTCTGCCCCCTGAGGAGCAAGGATTACAAGTGTGAGCCACTGTCACCTGGCATAGGTGTGAATATTTTTTAAGTGTATACTGCTGTGTCCTTAGATACATCCTTAGATATTCTGATTCATTAACTGTCTTTCAAGCCCCAAAATACTGGTAAAGAAAAGGTCATTAAAATCTATCATGCAACATGGTTTTAAAAATAGTGTTAGTAGAATTTTGATTCCATTGTTCATTGGTTAACTGGTTACCATCC
Source organism: Castor canadensis (assembly GCF_047511655.1). Lineage (NCBI taxonomy): Eukaryota > Metazoa > Chordata > Mammalia > Rodentia > Castoridae > Castor > Castor canadensis. The sequence continues at coordinate 180,199,632 of NC_133388.1, read as the reverse complement.
ACATGCTTGGAGAGCTTTCAAAAGATGTCAGGAAAGGCAATAAACAAATCATTCACTGATTCAGCTGTCAGTATGGACGCAATCCTTTTTATTTTTGTTTAATGGAACGGTTCAGGAACAAGATTATTCCATCAAAGGAAAATTTTTGTAAAATGGAAATTGGCAATTTACCTGTTGAAGCCTGAAAGTAATTCAGATGTCTACATTTCCATTGGGAATGAGTCCTGACAGCCAAAGGGCAGGGAGCTCAGTGGTGCCAAAACAACCACCTGTTGCTGGACAGAAGCGGAAGAAGCCAGGTGAGACAAGAACCCACAAAGGAAATCTAAGCAGCCTCCTGGCTTCCTTCCTGAGAGAAGGAAATAGAGAAGCCACCAGCGGGGAGGTTGAGGAAGGGAAATCTGAGCAGGCTTCTTAGCTGTCTTCCATGTGGGGAAAGCAGGAGTGAGTTGGAGAGACTGAAACAGGAAGATTGGCAATAAATTCTTGTGTGTTTAAGACATATTTGAATTATTACTATTAGAATGCTAGCAAAACATATACTAACTCTTTCAAAACTACAGGTGTATCTGGATGAATAGTAAACCAAGCATTACATCAATCATTATCACTATAGAAAATTTAAATACTGAGTCAAAAGTTTTTCCGAGAAAAAGTTTTAAACATAAAGCACAAAAACAATGAAGCTGTGTGCCAGTGACCCACACCTTTCTCCTCTTCAGGAGGAAGAGATCAGGAAGATCACAGTGCCAGGCTAGCCTGGACAAATAGTTTGTGAGACCCTATCTTGAAAATGCGCAACACAAAAAAGGGCTGGCAGGGCAGATCAAGTGGTAGAGTGCCTGCCTAGAAAGCGTGAAGCCCTGAGGTCAAGCACCAGTTCCACCAAAAAAAAAGGAACATGCTACCAAAAAATCCAAATACCGTTTTTGTCATGTTTAAGACCAAACTAGATAACAAAGAACAATACTTACTTGCATTTTTCATCCTTTCTCAGTCACATTCTCCTCTGAGATAGAATGGAAGAATGAAATATCTCAAAGTAAGTAGTTAAAAAGAAAAATCTTGGAAACAGAATGGATGACTTAATGGTAATCATTTGAATAGTCGAACATATCCTATCAACTTAAAAATTTACTAGAAAGGGTGTAGCATTCAACAAGCAGCCATCCTATGTCATGCCATATTCTGTGGGTTTTGCACTTATTCCTCATTTCAGGCCAGTGAGGTATTACTATTCTTATTTTGCAAACTAAGAAAATAAAATTGAGAAATATTAAATAGCTTTTCTGAATATATAACACCAATAAGTGCTAAGTGTGAAGTACAATGCTTGGCTCTATAGATAACAATATATTATTATCAAGCTGCAAGCATCTACCCAAAATTGGCAAGATTTTGAAAAAAAGTAATAGAAAACAAAAGAATATTTCTAAGATGTTAAACATGCAGATTACAAAGGTCTTTCATGCTTAATGAAGATGTTTATTCATGTTAGAATGAAATACTTTCAAACTATGTTCTCATATTTTAAGCCTATTGTTGATTAGTAATAGCAAAAGAATAAGATGTTTGGAGCCTTGCGTGAAAGAGGCAAAAACTGATGAAACAATAGGGACTGAGTGGTAGCTTAACCATGGGTAATTATCACTTTCTTTCGGTTACTAGTAACAGAAAAAAATTATTAAACTCGTTTAAGCAAAGAGGATCAAATGGTTATGGCTCACATATTTGTGAAGCCAGGAACATATGTTGTATAGCTACACTTTGTGCTCAGTTGTTTGGATTTTGACATAATTCTTTAACATCTGTAATATACATACATTTTACTACACATCCAGAATGCCAAGTTTGCCATCTTTTCTTATTTTTCATTGTTGAGTTTGTATGGCATACAAGTCTTATGCACTGTTTAGTAATTTTTAACAGCTCTAATGAATTTTTCTTAAATATTTAACCCTAAATATTAAAAATAATAATGACAATCTCATGATTACTGAAAGGGAAAGAAGAAAATTAGTAGTGGCAACAAAGAATTCATTTTTGTATTAGATGCCAAAATATGTTAACACTTCAAGCTGTCAAACATCCATCCATGGGCTACTCAATAGAAATTGGCAGGCAATTTTACTAGGAATTAATAAACAATTCTCTGAATTTTTATATTCATGGTTTAGTCTCTATTCATACAAAAGAGAAAATAAATGCAGCAGAAATATTTCACAAAGACCTTTTATACAACTAAAGAACACTTTTTATTAAGCTTAATAATAAATTCTATTTAATACAATAATTCATACATTTTCCTTTCATTTGGACTTGTCTGAAACTGATTTATGGTAGATGCCTTTACATGTGTTTAATCCATTATTTTTTAAATCACAGATCAGGTAAGCCAATGAGAAATACAAACTTGTAAAGACAAGGCTGGAAGAAATATTTTTCTGTGACTTGAATATTTAAGAAGTATACTGTGTGTGGCAGTTGGTTTGAGGGGAAAAAGAGTGGTATTCTAAATTCTTTTTGACTTTCTTCTACCCTAAAAACTAAATTATGTTATTTCCAAGGGCATTTCTCTTGCAGTTGAATAAAAATGTCATTTTTATTTTTCTAACTCTGTTTTCATGATTATAGCACATCTTAGATTTTTGCTTTGTTTTGTTTCTTGCAGTCCCCAAATTTGAACTCAGGGCTTCGTGCTCACAAAGCAGACTCTACCACTTGAGCCGTGCCTCCAGCTTACTTTGCTATGGTTATTTTGGAGATGGGGATCTTGCAAACTATTTGTCTGGGCTTCTCCTTGAATACCATCCTCTGTTCTTTGCTTCCAAAGTAGATAGGATTACAGAATGAGCCAATGACACCCAGCCATATCTTAGTTTTGTAATCACATGTCCATCGTTTGGTGACTCTTCTGCACACAGAAAGGTTTGGCTCTAGAAAAGGCCCTCACCCTGGACTTGACAGATATGCTAGTCCTGGAGAAAGATAAATTGCCTCCGCCTCTTATGAATGAATGCTGAACGTATCCACTCAATGCATTACAGATAAACTTCAAAGACCTTAGGCTTGTGAGGCAGAATGACCTCAGTTAAAATCCTGGTCTTGCTACTTACTTTTGTGCAACTTGGACATGCAAACTAACCCTCTAAGTCTTATCTTTAACAGATACAATGGGATGAAACACTTGACCCAGTAATTATCATCATCATCATCGTCATCAAAATAATAAAAATGTTAACAACAACTACTGGCTTTGAATCTCATTGTACAGAAGTCATTGCATCCATATCTTTTAACTCCCTCAGAATCTATACAATAATGAATAAAGAGAGGTTATCACAACAGAATTATTTATAGATTCAGAGACCAAAAATAGAGGCTACCAAGAAAAGGTACAAATTAGGAGAAATGGGATAGATAGTTTGGAGTTTCTGTAGATCACAAAAGTGAGGCTCAAGCCAAATATTAACTAGGTTTCTCAGCAGGGAAAATTCCAATTTACTTCTGAATTCCAATCATTTATTCCCATGTTCCTTGCAGTATAGTGGAAGACTCCTAATCTTAAAATTCATAGTAGGTCAATTAATCAAAAAGTTGACTAAACAAAAGGATCATGAGAAATACACATAAAGTTAATTTTATTAAGAACATTTGAAAGTACATCCATTGATCAGACTTTTGAAGGAAGGCCAAGACATTTCTCTGAGAATAGGTTCACTAATTAGAAACCTGCACCATCTGAAAGAAGCAGCTGCCCAAGATAAGGGTCTGTTCAAAAGCTTTCCTTGCATTCACCTTCCTTTGGACATTCATCCTACTTGTGTTTCAGTGGTGGAGTAGCTCAGCCAAATGGAGAAATGGTTTGTTTTCAATAACTATTTTCACTTTTTGTTTTAAACCCTCATTTGTAATATTTACCAATACCATGAAAAGGAGCAGGACTTTTCCCATTGAATTCAAAGCCTGAGAGTGTGAGGCTTCCTAGTTCCTATGCTATCAGATTGGTCAGATTTCACAGGGAAATATATGGCAGGGTACCACTAGACCCAGGCAGTTGGGACACTATTGATCAACCACCAAATCTGCTCTGTTTTTACACATGTTTGCAGTCTATTTCAATAAATCCTCAAATAACATTATTTTCAATAAGGAGGAAATAACCCTTATTGTCTATGTTATGGGGGAAAAATTCAAACGCTAGAGATAGAATTTCCTTCACTGACAATTAAAAATTTGGAAGGTATAGGGTAGGAAATGTCTTAGTCTCTCACACACACAAAAAAAGAGCAGAGTAATACAGACCTAAAATTCAACATAATTATTCTCCTGAAGTAATATTTTTTTTACTTCCTCAAGAAATCTTGATTACAAATCAAGATTTGATTTGGTTGCCTCACATAGGGGAGCTTTCATCAAACTGGCATTCAATATGTTTCTCACAATTATAATTCATAGATAAATAAAACAAGTGAGAAGTCGGGAGTCCCCAAAATTGCTCATGAGTCGCAGATCAAAGCCTTTTGTTTTGATGTGAATAGCTCTATTCATCCAGCTTTTGCAGAATAGACTGCCTTGTTTGTTAATTCTGTTGGGTGTAAGAGCTGGCATTTTGTCTTCAACATTCACCCTGCTTAAACAGAGAGAGAAATATCTTTACTCCTGCCGCACTCATGTCCTATGAGTGTGTTCAGTGATCCTTAAATACGTCTTTGCATTTACCAGAATGAAGAATAAACCAAATATTTGGCAAGCACCAATGAAACACTAGGAACCAGGGTAAACTTATATATACTGTGTTTTTTCCTAAAATAAAGGATTTCTAAGTCAGAGGAAAAAAAGAACCTCAGCAATAAAAATGAAAAAAAAAAGTACTCTCAAAGAAAAGAGTAAATATTGATTCAGTTACACACAGCAGCAAAGGTTTGAAATATATCATTCTCTAAGGACAGGACATAGGAGAGAAGTAAGGACACATAGGAGAGAAGTAAGGATTACACAGTCACAGTAAAATAGAGATGGTTCTTAGCTCTAAAAAAGCAAATAACACATCAGAAAAAATCTCAGTATTCTCCTCCCTCTCGCTTACTTGTCAATGGACTTCTCTTCATACCATTCAGATTATAGTGATAGAAATCAACTGAAAGTCTAAAAATTAGTTCATAAAATCACTCAGTGTGTGAGCAATTTATAGCACAGCTTAAAGAATAATGTCAGGGCAGGAAATCAGTTGCTAAGGAGTTGCTGAAATAAAGCAAGAAGTGGGTCTGAAATTAACTCAGATGTCTTCAATCAAGCTGGCAAAAAAAGTATTCTGCTCTTTAGGAAATAGGTAGAATAAGTGAAATGGAGTAAGTAGTTTCAAAATAAGTAACTAAAAGAAATATGTCTTCTAAGGAAGATGTAGAACTTGATCCTGCCAAGAAATGGGACTCTTTCATTCCTTTTCCCTTTCTCTCTGAGGATTCTCTCTCATGGTGCTGATCAAGAAAAACAAGCTGTTGAACTATAAGTGTTAACAGGCACTGAGACAGAAGCACACAACTCAGGAAAGAGTCAGGGACAGTTTTTGGCTTAGTGGTCACTAGAGGTTTTATAACCCAAAGTCTAAAAAGGAGTGCAACAGAAAAGATACACCCATGAATCTTATGTGTTAATATTATTACATTTTCTTCTAAATAACAAACACTGTTGTGGGCACATTGGACACAGGAGTAAACCAAACCTCTGTTTTCAAGTTTCATTCTGTGAATGAGAAAGAGAATATTCAGAAGCATAAAACTGGAAGGCAGTGGTAAGTGCCAGGGAGTAAAATAAGCAAAGAAAGTGGATGGGATATGTGCTGAGGAAGGGTTAGAGGGTCTAGTAGAGAGACTGACTCCATTTTTGATCATTGATGACAGTTTCCAAGGCTTACCACTTGCCTTTCCCTTTGTATTCACATTTGGGTAAGCTGATTTTTTAAAAAGTCCTGTTCTTAGAGAAAAGGTTAGTTAGAGAAGAATTAATTTAGAAGGTAACACACATGCACAGGAAATCAATGTGAGTCAACTCCCTGTGTAGCTATCCTTATCTCAACTAGCAAAAACCCTTGTTCCTTCCTAGTATTGCTTATACTCTCTCTTCAACAAAACTAGAGATAAGGGCAAAATAGTTTCTGCAGGGTATGAGGGGGTGGGGGGGAGAGGGAGGGGGTGGGGTAGGTAAGGGAGGGGGCGGGGGGTAAGGGAAGAGGAGGGGAAGGGGGTAGAAATGACCCAAACATTGTATGCACATGTGAATAAAAGAAAAAAAAGAAACAAAAATTTTAAAAGTCCTGTTCTGCCTCCTTTGGACATGCTCTGCATCCCACCTGAACTCTCCCTCATCCCCATCTCCTAATTAGCATAAAAGCCAAGCCAGTCCCCTTTTAATGTTCTCTCAAGATACTTTGGGACCTACTTGAAAGCTTGAGTATTTCAATATATAAATGTTTGTGGGTTTACTTTACTTTTATCCCAAATAATAGGATGTAATAGTGTAAAATACAAAAAGTAGATATGGTATACAAGCTGTAATTTTACTGGTATTTTTGACACCTACATATAGCTCACTAGCTGAAGCTGTTTTCTTCTCAGTGCACCTGCTCCGCACCTGTTTATTTTGCTGTTTCTGTGGAACTGCTTAGAGGGGAGCATCTGGACTTTGGATTATACCCACGGTGGGACAATATTCTGGTTTATTCTCAGCCTGTAGGTTTTATTACTGTACAGAATTTCACACAGACTACTCTGCAATGGGAAGACCCTGAGGCCTAGAAAGGCAGGGTAAGATCTTGGGAATCTGCCTAGGGAACAGACAATGTTCTCTTCTCAAATATTTATTTTTATATTCTGGCTCTTTAGAAGGGAAAATAGGCTGGCAGTGCATTTTGATGCTCTCACATACTCTGGTGTAGTCTGAGCTTATACCAGCCAAAAAATCGTATTTTGGCTTCACATTCACCATCCAGGAATTATAAGTGCTTCTGGAAGAAGAAATACCTAAGACTTAGCAGTCATTTATACTTCAGTGTGAATGAGTTTAAAGGCTCTGAGTAAGCAGGACAGGAGGGGTAGAGGATGAAGCTGAGAGTGTGAGGCAATAAGAAAGGGAAATCCCCTGAAAGTAAAATGATAATAGCCAAGAAAAACAACATCTGCTTTGTCATTGTGTGTAGTCTACACTTGGTCTTATCTCAGCAGTTTTAGTAAGTGTGGAAGAGTTTGTTTGAGGCAGCACTGCTCTATTGTCTTAGAAGGATAAGGACACATGAAGGAGTAGGAAAAGTGTTCTCCCCTGGAACCCTGCGTCCTGTGTTCAGCATCTACTCTGCCACTTCCTGCTTATGAGACCCAGGCAACTTATGTGGTCTCTTTGCACTTCCACTAACTCATTTGAAAATTAACTCCTCACAGTGTAATTATGAGGGTTAAAATGTCAGATATATGAATAAATCCGTATCAAGTTATTCAAATATTAGTTACACTCAAAAAAAAAAACTATTGTCAGTGGCTGGGGGAGAAGGTTTGAATAAAAGGATAAAAATGAGGGAGGAATGTTTTCTCATCACAAATTTTGAAGCAGAGACAAATCTAAACTATTAGTCATGTACTTTTCTGTCCAACAACATGACACACGTTGACTAATTCAAAAGATGTAGTTCCTACCTGACACACATTGATTAATTAAAAAGATGTAGTTCCTATCTGACACACATTGATTAATTCAAAAGATGTAGTTCCTACTTTTATGGGCTTCACAGAGCCACTGAGAAAGCAAGACAGGTTCTCTTGCAAAAAATAAACAGCACAAAAGTTGATGGCAAATAGGTATCATGGTTCAAGCCATAATTGGTTTAGAAGAAGCTTGGGAGTTAGGTAGGGGCTACTTGGAGGAAACAACTGATGTTCTGAAAGGATGGTTAGACCCAGAAGGATGTAGTGACCTTTCTATACAGTTAGGTGACAGACGAAGCAACAAGGACTGTGTGGTCTCCCTCTAACATGCTGCAGAAGAGCAATTTATAACTTGGCCAGTGTAGCAACTGGGTTTGATGGATAAAAAGTGAGGGAGAAGTGACTGACTCATCAATTCTACATAAGCCATGGGTTTTCAGGGCATAACTGATTAGGAGAAAAACATAGTCAACACATCTAAGGGAGCAATACCAGGTGAGCCCAGTCCTTTAGAGTTGGAAGGCATGGTATCCTTTAATAATTTAGCCTCCTTTCTCTGAGGAAGGACACAAGCCCTGAGGGGGCAGAGCTGCTCAAGTCTGTGCAGATAAGAAGAGCAACCATTCAAAGCCAGGTACAGTCCCAATCAAACCCTCTAAGGTTCGAATTTCAAAGGAAAGTGTCCATAAACAGAAGCATTTTTTTTCTTCTGGTAATGAAGGATTTGGCATTGTCTGAGATTTAATTTCCTCATCAGTAAAATGAAGACATTGAACTAGACTGTCACTATAAACACTCACTCACTTCCCCACCACATCCTAATTATTTTCCATGTTCTTTTGAAGATTTTTCTCCTAAGTTAGTTGTTGGACATTATTAAGACAACCCTTGATCAATAAAAACAACGATAAACAAAGAATTAGAAAAATGAGAGATTAAAAATGAGAGATTAGCAGAATATGGAAGCTCAGACATAGCAACTGTCGGATGTCACTGAGGAAATTCTAAAGTCTCCTGTGGGAAGAAAGCACTCCAAGTTAGCAATAATGTATCTCCCTATAAGTCTCATGAGCGGGTAAAGTGGTATGTCACCTGAAATGGACATAGGAAAAAATGTGTAAAAATATAAGCAATATTAGTAAATAGAGTGGACCAAAAGTCTTTAAAGAGAACTCTTCACTGCATAATATCTGCGTTCTTTCACTGTGCAAACTGGTTAATGTCTGCCAGGTGCTTTCAGTTCCTCAGAAGAAAGGCACTTAAATAAAATATGAGGTGTCACTGCAAGCGGTGAGCTCTGACCTCCAGACCCAGGGAGTCTAGATTGAAACTCAGGGAACTAGAAACTCATTTGTTTTGCTTCACAATTCCTTTCTAGTCATCTGATTTGCTGCTAATCTGGAAAATGTAGATCTGAAAGTGAATCTTGCAGACATTTACCCAGGACTCAAAATATGGCTCTTTCATTTTTAAAAGAAGGGACTTTGACCACTGAACAGTTTTAGAGCAAAGCAAACCATGATCTATCATGTGTGCAGTGGGGGTGCTTCCCTCTGCTCCCCTCTAGGAATTGCTCTGTGATATCAGAGGCCATTTCCTTTCCCAGACAAGCAACTCCTCTGCTATCTGAGATCTTGATCTTAACCATACACTCTCACAATAAACCTGGCAGCCTGAGGCTTGATACCATTAACCTCTGACCTCTGAAGAACTTCCTCAGAAGGGAGCTGATTATCCAATCATGTTTAGGAAAGTTGCTCTTCCAGAAAGAACACCAAAACTAAAAGAATCAGTGTAGGTTTTACTATAACTGAAAAAGCAGAGCGTTTCTCTATTCAGTAGGACTATGGAGGGAAAGAAAAGGAGAGAAATGGAAGCAGCCTTTGAAAAGTCAAGCTATTGTAGTTTCCTCACATTCACTCAACTCTGCCAGACCTGACATTCCAACTTGTCTTCTGAAGGCACAGGGGCTGTAAGGGGACTTTTTGTTGTATGTCGATTAAATTTTTTTTTTTAATTTTAGTGGGCTAGAGATGTGGCTTAAGTGGTAGACCACCTGCCTAGTAAGTGCAAAGTCCTGAGTTCAAACCCCCGTACTGCCAAAACAATAATAATAATACAAGAGGACTTCATTGTGATGTTCCATAAATGTGTACAGTGCACCTTGAGCAAGTTCATCCCACCATTTTACTTCCATCCCCTCTCTCCTCCCCACTTTTTCAGTGTTTGGTGGGCTTATTATGCTGTCTTCATATGGACATATATGCATTGTATTTCCATCCTCTTCACCTCTTGGTATCCTTTCCCTTCCCTGTCACCCTCCAGACATTTCCCCATTCATGACTCATCATCCTCTTGATTTTAGGACTAGACTAGATTCCACAAAGGAGCAAGAATATTAGGCTTGGCTTATCTCACTCAACATGACGACCATCATGTTCCACCCATTTTCCTATGAATAACAATAATTCATTTTTCTTTATGCCCTAGTAATATTCCGTGCATATATATGTATTTATACATATACATATATATATAATATTTTCTTTATCCATTCATTAGGTGTTGGACACCTCGGCTGTTTCCAGTTTGGCTATTGTGAACAGAACTGCAAAAAACATGGGTGTACAGGTATCTCTCATGTCTGTTGATTCACTCTCCTTTGGATATATGCCCAAGAGTGATATGATGGATCATAAGGTAAGTATTTTTTGTTTTTGAGGAACCTCCATACTGATTTCCATATTAGTTCCATTCGCTTACATTCTCACCAACAGTGTGTGAGGGTTTCTCTATTCCCCTACACCCTTGCCAGCATTTGTTGTTGTTTGTTTGTTTTGTGGTACTGGGGCTTGAACTCAGGGTTTACACCTCGAGCCACTCCACCAGCCCTATATTTGTGAAGGATTTTTCAAGATAGGGTCTTGTGAACTATTTGCCTGGGCTGGCTTTGAACCATGATCCTCCTGATCTCTGCCCCCTGTGTAGCTAGGATTACAGGCGTGAGCCACCGGCGTCTGGATGTTTTCTTGGCTATTCCCAACCTGATTGGGGTGAAATGGAGTCTTAATAGAGTTTTGATTTGCTTTTCCTTTGTAGCTATGAGCATTAAAAATTGCCTTATGTATTTGTTAACCATTTGTATTTCTTCTTCCAAGAGCTGTCTATTCAATTTTTTCGACCACATGTTAACTGGATTATTTTGAAGCAAACAAAAAAATTGCTCAGTATGCCAGTGCCTAATGTGAGGTTTGCATAATGTGACTAAACACAAAAGAATTACCTGTGATATTAAATACTCTGTTTCCAAATGAAGAAAAGACACTAATAAAGATTAGATTATTTAGATTTCTCTATACCAAACACAATGCAAGATAATATCGTGGCAGGAAAGTTTGTTTAGACATGCTATTTTCCCTTATTGCATTTTCTGTTGATAATATCCAATTTTTTTTTTTTGGGAGACTCTCACCAGATAGCCCAGACTGGCCTCAAACTCATGATCTCCCTGCCTCAACCTTCTGAGTACTGGGATTACAGACATATGTAACCACCTTCTGCTCATAATTTCCAACTTAAAGTTTCTTTAAAAAAAAAAGTGATAATGGTAAAAACTTGCCACATATTCACATGCCAAAGTTTAGAAATTAAGAAAGTGAGATGGATAAAATGAACTCATTAGCCCACTACAAGGACTATGTTTTAGTCGGATTTTGTAAGCCATGCAAGATGCAGAAAATAGAATGAAGTACAGCTAAAATCGTGTTTATCTTCCCACAGTAATTTTCTCAACTAAAATAAGCTGAGACTTGATCAATCTTATTTTGTTTGGAAGTAGCACTTGCTATTTATTTCCCCACCACTGTATAGCCAAAGGAAACACTATTCTAGAAACTGCCCCTCACATGTAGATGTTAGGGCAGTTTAGAGCAGGTATTGGTGATTTTTAATTAAAAAGGCAACCCAAAAGGAAGAAGACTCTAGGATACCTAAGAAGAATGCATATACTACAAGTGTTAAAAAATCAAGTTAGCCATGGACTTGATGGCACAGTATTTGCCATTGGTGACAAGAGTGTAAAGCACTAAGAAATTAACATCCAACCAACATCAAATAATACAGAATAATAAAAATAATAACATAACAATAATAAAACAAATAAAAGAGAATATGGAATAATGTAAGGAAACTTAAAAGATAACCTCAAATTTCAAAAATTCATAAACTACTAGGGATGCTATACATGTCAACAACAATGGAAGTGCCATACTGCTGACTGACTGAGATATTATGGAGAACAAGGAAAGCAAGGATTTGTTCACATTGAGAAATTACACCAATATACTCCCCACCAAGTACTATTCCACCATTAGAGCTATATTTCTTTGACTCTTTCTAGGCTTCAAAAATGTGAACTATTTATTGAGTAGTTCTTATGTGTGAAAAATCCAAGTCTGTTCAAAGTCTGTCTCCTAAGAGCTACCCAAGAAATATAAAAGGCAGTCTTTATTTTTCTCATTTTTAAAACTAAGAAAAATTAAAATTCAGAGATTTCTCTTTTTTTTCTTTTTTTCAGTACTGGGGTTTGAACTCAGGGCCTTCACATTGAGCCATTCCATCCGCCCTTTTTTGTGGTAGATTTTTTTCGAGATAGGGTCTTGCAGAACTATTTGCCCAGGTTAGCTTCGAACCTTGATCCTCCTGATCTCTGCATCCTGAGTAGCTAGGATTATAGGCATGAGCCACCGGAACCTGGCTAAAATTCAGAAATCTTAAAGCTAACTCCAGACCCACTTGATCCCGAATTCAAATTTTCTGCCCACCTGACCTAAATTCCTATTTAAACACAACCCCACTAATAAATAAATTTAAATCACAATGAAATGGAATAGCATTGGATTCTAGAGAATGGAGATAAAAAGACTTTACGGGGAATCCTAGAGTTATCCACAATAACTTTGTCTCCTTTGATAGAATTTTTTAATGACAAATATGTCTCTATGATAAAAAAAAAAAACTTTCATGGTCCAGAACACTCAACATATTAACCCAAAAGCTCTGTCGGGCAAATGATACTTCTTTTTCTCTCATATGGCTGTCAAGCTGTGTATTGGAAAGACACACCACCACAGAACCGTGTTCTAAGAAACTCCTTCTTCCATGACTCTCAATTATTACCTAAGGAGTAAAATTATTCCTAAGGTATAATGAGCCAGACACAGAATCCACCAACACATCTCCCTGGTGACACAGGGAATGATGAGTTAAAGGCAGCTAGATGAAGAATCAGAGGGGATCTAAAGAAATGAACTGGCTTGGGAAGGGAAATTCACATCCATAAACTCATAAAGAAATCCAATTGCCGCCATCCTCAGTGTTAACAAAAGCTTACTCCCTCATGTCTTTTCCCCATGCCTTGGATTGTTTCTACGGCTCTTTTCTCTCTTTCAAATAGAGTTAAATATCCTGTAATCAAGTCACCATTTTAGGGAGGAGAGAATAAAGGGAAAAGAAAAGCTGAAACCTTTTTAACCTGCTGATTTTTATTGTTTTCTCCTATAAAGCAAGGATATGTCTACTTCTCACAAATGAGAGCATGAAGTGACCTATGTAAGTTCTGGGAAAGTGAGTGGCATATAAACAGAAAATAAGGAATGTAAGAATTGACAAATGATGGTTGTTTGGGAATGACTACTTTCTGTTAATTGCTCTTGTATTATTGTGGTGTAAAAAACAATTACATCAAAATTCGACCCTGGGCTTTTTGTAAATCTAGTTTCTTCAATCGTAAACTGCTTTTCCCTTTTGTTTTGGTTCCTGCTCCTTGGTTGGAAACAGATCTCTTAAGGTCATTTTTTTACCATTATTAATTTAAAGTTATCTTTTAAACACGTTCTAAATTATCTGCAAAGTCATTCCATCTTGTTCTGTCCAGTGCCTGCTCATGTTTCACCTTCTACCAACCCTTTTAGCTGATCAAGTCCTCTTGTGGCAGTTTTCCCTCCCCCATGACAACCTCTGTTTTCTGCTCTCTGTTTTCCCACATTGGTTTCAGAGGTCATTTCAGCCCTTTGACCACTCGTAGCCAGCGAATCGCTGCCCATTTCTTAGCTGATGGCCAGCTGGCTTTTGGGGAACATCATGTCACAATGACATTGAGTCCTTTAGATGTTCACAAGTCAATCTGGAAACTCAGATCCTAAATTGAAAACATATTTTAGCAGAAATGAGATTCAGGTTTTCCTGTACATGTAGGGCTTAATGGAATCACACAAGGTGGTGTCATTGTAGGGAAAAGGGAAAGCAGATGAGGTGAGCCTTGCTTTCCTGGGATAGGATTCAACTGTTCCTTGTGGAGAGTTTCTGATCCATTATTTATTTTCCCCATTTACTGAGCCTAAGTAGTTGTAGCTTAGACTATTTGGAGGGAAATAAGCAGGGAAAGTAATAGAATAGAAGAAAATGCCTCAATAAAGAAAATGTCATGTGTGTGTATAGACATGTACCTTTGGGATTCCTTGACCCCTCATGCCTGCTCATTGCATCATTGAAGGATGGACAGAGGAACCCCTATTTTTTAAATGGAGCACAGAACTCTTCTTCCATATCCTGGCCTCATCTCATACTGGCAGCAATCTTAACTGCTCACATCTTTTGCTGAAATCCTATGCTTTCCACAGAGTCAATATTTCTATAAGGATTGAGAAGTGCAAACCAATCATTCCTCTCCCATCACCCTAGAATTAAGATTTATAGGATCCTTCACCTATGGAAGGGCTGTGTGCTGAGATAGCTTCAGTTCTCATATGTTTTATTCTAAATCCCTTTACCTTTGAGTATTTGCTGTTTTCAATTTCCCTTAGCATAATGGCAATGGAATTACTAAAAACACCATAGATTTCAAATCAGTAAGTGAAACAACAGCTAAGGGAATGTATATCTCTTCACTGAGCCTGCTTGTTTCATTCATTACCTACTAAACCCTAGCTGGGGATGTGGCTGAGTGGTAGCATGAACAAGGCCCTGGTTTTGATCTCCAGCACTACGTAAAAAGAGAAAAAGAGAGAAGCCTGTCACTAGTGACTCATGCCTGTAATCCTAGCTACTCAGGAGGTAGAGATGAGGAGGATCAGCCATCATGGGCAAATAGTTTGTGAGTACCTATCTCAAAAAAATCCAACACAAAACAGGCTGGTGGGGTGGTTCAAAGTGTAGGCCTGAGTTCAAACCTCAATACCGCAAAAGAGAGAAAAAGAGAGAGAGAGAGAGAGAAGAAGAAACTAATTCCTGACTAGTACAGCACATACTTTTTCAGTACTCATTGTATCATACACCATAATTCTCATCTGAAAAAACAGGTTGGGCTGTTGTCAGGATAATTATTTCAAGTAATAAAATGGCAATAACTGCTAGCAATTATTGTGCTGTTTCTGTGTCTGAGGAACGTTCCTTTATGTTTTCATTACTTAGGGTAATGACACTTGCTATTAAAAAGAGTTTATTTTTCACCCACACAGGAATCCAAGACCCCCTGCCTTGTGGTCATGGGGAGACCAATGATGACAGCTGTGGTGTCATCTTCAGGACATGGTCTCCATGTTTGTTATGGCTGACATTGTCTCCTTCAGCAGGAAGCAGAGAAAAAGATTCAGAATCAAAAAGTCTTTCTTAAGCAAGGGATGAGGAACACAGCTACAGATCTACTGCTGAGGTAAAGGAGAGAAATGATTTTGGTAGACAGCTAGATGTTTATGTGACAGCAGCTTACATGATATTATCTGGTTGAATCTTCATGAACAGCCTTATGAAAAAAGATTGAGATCATATGCCTGCAATCATGTTCCATAGTGTCCAAAATCCTATAACAATGTAACAAATTGAAATTGTATTTGTACTTTTTTTTATTGCAATTGTCACTAAAAACATTGATGTGCCATGAACAGATTTGGCTGACCTATGATAGATGCTATTCAGATGGTGCTCCTAAATTTTTGTTGCTATTGTTAATAACAACAAAAGTAGAAATAATATGAACTTAAGGTTGTAAATAGTTTTCTGTTGTTCAAGAAGAACAAAGTTAGCAAACTGGTGACTCAGGTCTGTAATCCTAGCTACTTAAGAGGCTGTGCTCAGGAGGATTGTGGTTCCAGGCTAGCCCAGGCAAACAAGTTTGAGAGACTCCATTTCAATGGAGAAAGAAATGGAAATGGTGGCACATGTCTGTCATCCCAGCCATGGTAGAAAGCCTAAAATAGGAGGATTGTGATCCAGGCTTGCCTGGGCAATAAGCAAGACTCTCTCTTGATGTGACTCAAGCAATAGACTGCCTGCTGAGCAAGTGTGATGCCCTGAGTTCAAACCCCAATACCGCCAAAAAAAAGTATAAGGTTAAATTTGAGGGCAGACTATTTCTCCAGTTAGGGGACTGGAATCAAAGTCTTTAGTCATATAACTTAAAATAAAATATACAAAGTACATCTATTATGGAGAGTTCTCCCATAATAGTATAACAATGAAACAGACTTGGTAAAAGTCATGTGATATCTTTGTGGACTATTTCCTTTAATAAATAATTATTGATAATTATTTTCAGTAGATACAAATAGTGTACAAGATAGACAAAGTCTTTGCTAGAATTGGTAAAGCAGTTTTAAATAATAGAATTCTCAGGGCTGCATGCATAGTTCAAGTGGTAGAGTACTTGCTTGCCTAGTATACACAAAGCCCTAAATTCAATCCCAAGTACACAAATAAAGTAATAAGTACATAAAATATTTATAGCTTTTGATAAATCCTGGGTAGGAAATAAACATAGTGATTTTATAAAGAATAAATCTACTTTAGAAAGAATGGACGGCCTATCATTTAAACAATGAAGAAAAAAGCAGGGGGTGGGAGGAGTGAGGAGGTGGCCAAAACAATGTATACACATGTAAGTAAATGTAAACATGACAAAATAAAAGAAAGAAAGAAAATAAACAATAAAAAGAAAAAAGAGATTCACATGGGTAGTTGTAGGCAGAGACAGAATCAGACTCAAGACCCAATCTACAGCACAGGAAAGAAAAGAAAGAAATTCCATGTTTGCAAATGATAATTTGAAGTTGTAAGACTTTTGAAATCTTTGAAATAGATGAAAACTGTATCCTTTTGCTCTCTCTAATCTTAGAAAAAAATAGAATGAGGATAAAAGCATCCCTCTTGCTGCAATTAGCAGCCAATAGACTTGCCTACAAAATGGATCAGATGGTGTGTCAATTGCTAATGACAGATCTGCTCCATGCTGCCTTCACTCACAACTGGCTGAAAGGTCCCCAGTACAATCGATATTCAGTGCAGCTGTAACAGCAATGTTGCTGAGAAGTCAAGCAAAGGGGAGCAGTTAGCAATGCACGATAGTCCCTGGAGAAAGCTCTGAAGCTGAAGGATGTCCAACCATTACCAACTCAAAAGAAACCCAATTGTCCAGTACCATTTTCTCCCTTCAAGATATTTCCAGGTATTTAGTTAAGACATGGTGATGAAAAAAGTGAAAATTTTCTGTTTATCTCCCATTTCTTCAGTTCATGCATCTTCCTTTCCAAGCATCTCCTTCCAGAATCCCCAGCTTAAATTTTACTTCTACCATGAAGCTTCCTTATCCTTGATCTACAGGGCCTTCTCTTCTCAATTCCTGTCACACTCACAGTTCTTGCTACTTATCATTCCCTATTGAACACTAGAAGGAAAAGGCAAAAAAAAAACCAACAGCAAAACAAACAAATAAAAAACTACTAACGTTAATTGAGCACAGGCCTGTTCCATGATTTTTACAATGTTCATCCTCAGGAAAAACACTGTTCAATGATCACTTATCATCTAGTACTAAGCACCTCCAGGGGTCTTTGCTTACACATATCACTACACAATCCTATGAAGTATGTCTTATTCTCCCAACTTTCCAGATGAGGAAACTGAGAGTCATAAAAGGTATAATCAAGGATCTGAGTTTATAGGGCCACTACAGGCCCATACACTAACTCATATGATGCTTTTGTCCAAATTAGAGGAAGAGTGATGATTAATTTTAAGTATTACTGTGACTGAGTTAAGGGATACCCAGATAGTTGGTAAAATGTTATTTCTGGATGTGTCTGTGAGGGTCTGAATCAACAGACTGAGTAAGAAAGACTCATCCTCAGCAATGTAGTGGGTATCATCCAATCCACTGAGCACTCAGAACAAAAAGGTAAAGGAAGGGTGAATTCTTCCTTTTTCCTCTCTCTCTCTGTCTCTCTCTCTCTCCTTCTCTTCTACAGACAGATTCAGGGGCCAAGCTTGCTCTCTTGCTCTTTTTAGAACTTACTCCTTACTCTCTTGGGAACTAACTTGGGTTAGTTACAACAACTCCATTAGGACAGAACCCCCAATGACCTAGCCACTTTCTAGAAAGCCCAACCCTTAAAAAGGTCCCATAATCTCAACATGGCCACTCTGAAAACCTAAGCTTCAAGGACTTGAAACTTTGGGGGACACATTCAAACCATCGCATATTTTACCTATATCTGATTTAGGTGATATTTAGGTAAGATTTGGGACTTAGAGTTTAAAGTTGATGCTAGAATAAGTTAAACTTTTGGGAGCTATTGGGAAGAAAGTAAATGCATTTTGCATATGAGAAGGGTATGAATTTGAGAGGCCAGAATTTGAATACTAAGGTATAAATATTTGTGACCATCCAAAAAATAAACCTAGTGGAGTCTCTGAGTGGTCAAGAGTTTAAGAGGACTCATGGATAGTATTGACGCCATTATAAGATGGAGAGAGAGATCTGGCTAGCCTCTCCCTCCAGGTGAGAAGCTGTCATTTATGAATCAAGAAACCAGTCTTCACTAGATAATGAATCTATGAACGACTTGAACTTGGACTTCTAAGTTTCCATAAGTATGAAAACTAAAATTTCTATTATTTTTAAGCTATATAGTCTCTGGTATTTTGTTACAACAGTCTGTGCAGCTTGAGATAAAGTCCCTCTAGGTAGACACAACCCCAAAAAATTATGTCTTAGCAAGTGATTGATGTCTGTGCTAATAAGGTAACTAAACCTCTTCTTCCAAGTAGAAGCAGCTCTTGTAACAGGGTAACAGTTTAAGTAGCATAATAGGGTCTAGATTTCAAATCCCACTTGCTGGGGCCTGAAACCCTTGGACAGTGAATGCCATGTATAAATCACTGCTGTGCTCCTTCCACACTTTCCCCACCCCAACCTAAAGTTCAATAGCTCTGTACACATGCAAAGGAAAGATGTAACAGAACTTGAACTCAAAGTTGTGTGATTTGGAGCTTATGATCTCAGCAACAAACAACCATGCCTTTTGATGTGATACATTGCCATGTGCAGGGAGCTCATTTCTTGAATGTAATTTAAAATGCCTGTAGGTAAAGAATCTTGGCCGGTGAGTGTTAGAATCACAGAGTGTAACTTTGTACTCTGAAGCAACTTTGACCTGCCTGTTGCTGGATTCTTTGACCTTTCTGAGATGGTGTTAAGAGGATAGCAGAGCCCATTCTACCAATCGCCAGGGCCTGAGTAAAAGTGCCAAACAGTCAGCTTTCCCCAGTACCTGGGTCCATCTTTTTCTCTCTTCCCTCTGCACTGTGCCAATGTCCATCTGGCCTTTGGAGACAGCTCACCCTGTTAGGAGGAACACTTGGAGCAGTCAGGTCTCACCAAGGACATCTGCAACTGAACCCTCCCACCTAAAGTCAAACCTCTAGAGGACCAAGTACTCAGAATTAGTGAGACAAACCATGAAACAGATCCCAGATGTCTGAGCCACACTCTAGAAGTTCACTGACCCTTCCCAGATGTCAGATATCTACTCCCCTTGTCTCTTCTGGTTCCCGAACTCATTCAGAGACCCTGCCCTTTAACTTGGAGGTTTTCCTTTGGAGATTGGAGTGGAGGCTGGCCAGACTTACTCCTCCTGTTCAGCAGGCTAAGAAACCTGGGTGAGGCTTTTAAGACACAGCACTGCAAATTCCTCTGTGTACATGATCCTCTTCACAGCTTAGACTTGCAGACAGGCAAAAAAGTAACTTAGAACTCCCCTGGTGCAGGCTCTGCTAGCTCAGAGACAGCCCTGTGGGCCAAAGAGCCAGAGCAGTGTACTGTCTCCTGATGCCCACTGCTGTGCTCCTTCCAAACTCTCTCCCAACCTAAAGTTCAATCCCAGACAACAAATTTCACTCAATTTATCTTTCTTACCTGTAGGAAAAAAATTATAAAGGCTTGTTTTATTTTAGCCTTGAATCTGTGCTTTTTTTACATAGCATAAATAATTACTTCTTTAAAAAAAGAAAACACAATTTTTAAATAGCAGACATATCCTAGGACTAAGACCTAGGGATTTTTTTTATTGAGTTGGGAGGAATTCAAAATGTATAATATATGAAAGTGTAGAGAATTGGGAAATACATAGACAAACCAGCTGGCTTCTCTTTGTCTCTCTCTCTCTCTCACTTTCTCTCTTCTTTCTTTGCTCTAAACCTGCTAACTCTGCTACCCTCCTGCCCTGAATCTCAGAGTGGTCTAGGCATTGCCTTAGTTACTCACACAAGAAGCTACATCTGAGAGTGGGGATGCAAACACCAATGCTCAGAAGTGTACTTTTGTGGTTCAAGGTCTGCAAACTGGAGATTTGTTTGTTTTGCTTGGGGCTTGAGGGTTTTGCACCCCTACGCCTACTTCAGTCCCAAGTGACTCAGCAGACTTCTAGCCAGGCACAGTCTAAACACTGCCCACTTGGCAGAGAGAGGGGGTGTTCCCCCAATTGCTCAGTGACCTGGCTGTACAGAAAGGAACAGCCCTGGACTCCTCCCCTGGCGCCTGGGGAACTAAGCCCAGAGCACAGCAGCAGGCAGGAGTCACCCCCCTTCATCATGTACTCCTCCCTCCTGCAAAACACAGCATAGGAAACACGAGGAGCACTGCGGCTGGTCAGGCTGTTTTCTCCTGGGGCCACACAGATCACAAACAAGACCATGTGCGCAGTGGTACACGGGGATCCCTTTATCCACCCAGTGACGCAGACACAGCTGAGGTGGGGTGGGTGCAGCAGCTGTGAGAGGCCACACAGCGGCACACTCAGGGCCTGGGTGGGGTGGCAGGTGGTCCCAGAACTGAAAAGAAGCCACAAATATTCACTCCCAAGAAAAAGTGATCTTTACTGGCTCAATGACTGAATTCCACAAACATTTGCAAGGCACAGGCCTGGTGCTAGCAAAATCAGTGTAATAAAGGGAGGAGAGGTGGTAAAGGATGCTGTAAAATGTATGAGTCCTGTCTATCCTCAGGGATCTCACAGTCTAGACACAAAGACAAGAAGTAAGAGAAGGATGGTAACTGAAAATGCAAGGTAATAAACCCTTCTGCCTGACTCTCAGATTTTAAAAAGATGGCCATGGTGGTACAAATCTGCAATCCCAACTGCTCAGGAGAATTGGGAGTTCAAGCCCAGCCTAATAAAGTTAGGGAGACCCAACCTCAAAAGCAAAACCAAAAGGACTGGGAAATTGGCTTAAGCTGTAGAGTGCTTGTTTATCATGCACAAGGCCCTTTATTCACCCCTGGTACCCCAAAAAGTAAATAAATAAAAAGTAAAAAATTATATACTACTTTACGTTGCCCCTTCAACAGCACTGCATATAATTTGGGAACTTACTCAAGTTGTACCTTTTATTTGGAATATCTTTCCCCATCAATAAAATTAGAAATTCTCCTTAGAGAATTGACTTTATCTGTGCACTCTCTCTTCCTGACTTACTTTCCTCCATCACTGGGACAGGATCTGCCTATCCTTCATATTTCTTATTTATTCCTGTCTCATTGCACATATACATTATCTATTAAACATTTATGAGCCTTTGTCTCCCACTAGAATACAAATCCCTTGAGAGCCAACAGCTACGGTTTATTTATCTCAGCAATCCTAACTCTAGCACAGTGCCTGATATGTAACAGGCAATCTCTAAATGGCTAGTATGTAAATGTGAAAAGGTGGTTGTGGGAAGCACACCTTCCTAATCCCCTTCCCCTGGGTTTGTGTGGAACTTGTGACTTGATTCTGATCTGTAGAAGCGGGCAATGGTAATGGAATGTTAACTCTGTGATTATTTTGTGTGCACCAATTGCTCAAGCATGTAAATTTTGACATTCAGATCTAAATTCGTCTCTCTATTTTTTGGGAGGGGCACTACTGGGGTTTGAACTCAGGAACTCATGCTTGCTAGGCAGGTGTTCTACCACTTGAGCTACTCTGCCAACAGATCTAAATTCTTAATGTTGGTATTTTCTGTTAGTTGATGAAAGGTGAACACTGCCAACCATGACTGTGTATTTGTCTAATTCTTCCTGCAGTTCTAATGGGTTTTCCACATGCTTTAAGGTGGTATTGTTAAGTGCACGAAGTCATTTGTCAAGTGGCCCCTTTATCATGATGAATCTATTTCCATTAGTAATCCTTGTTTTAAAGCCTACTTTGTTTGATATTAGTAGAGTTAAAACAACTTTATTTTGATTAATTTTTGCATATTTTGGGGTTCTGATAATTATTTCTTGCAAACAGGACTAAACATTTTAAAATCCAGTTTCATCACCTTTGTTTCATAAAAGAAATATTTAGCTCAATTTTTGGTCAATGAAATAGGTGATATACTCTTCCTACGGCCTTTACGTTTTTCTCCTAGGTTTCTCTGTTCTTTTCTTTTTTTCTTTTTCTTAAATTGTTTTTAAAAATACCTGAAGGGGCTGCATGGATGTAGCTCAGTGGTAAAGTACTTGCCAAGCATGTCTGACACCCTGGGCTTGATCCCCAATACCACAAAAATATTAAGTAAATTAAAAATAAAATTATTTGAAGTATTACTAATCTTATTATGTTAATGGTGCTGGTGGAGTCTGTGATCAGAAGACTTCCAAATTCTTTCTATCCCACTGGGAGGAATCCTTGGCAGGACATGTGGGTGTAAAGGGAGGTTATTAAAAGTTAGGAAAGAGTAATACAAAGGGGAGCATGGTGGGGCCCAAGTGGAAGTCGGAAGTTGAGAGCATGTTTCTGGTCTTCAGGAGCTTTTATTTTGTTTATTTTAATTTTCTTTTTTACAGTACTAGGGTTTGAATTCAGGCCCTTCACCTTGAGCCATTTTGCCAGCTCTTTTTATGTGAAGGTTTTTTTTTGAGATAGGTCTCTTGAACTATTTGCCCAAGCTGGCCTCAATATGTGACCTTCCTAATCTCTGCTTCCTAGTACCTAGAATTACAGGCATGAGCCACTAGGCTGGATCTCCAGACGCTTTTAAAATTTTTATAGTAGTTTTAAAACCTACTATAAAGTATGGGAAGGGGAGAAGCAGATAATTCTCATCCAATAATCAATGAGTGGGGTGGGGGCATGGGTGGTTCCTGAGCCAGATGAGGGTGAGTAATTACCTGGCTCCAATGGCCTTAGAGCCAAGGGGAGGAGCTGGGAGGATTCCCATATAACCTATGTTAATTCTCAGGTGCCCACCCTGGAGGGAGGAAGTTCCCATTCTTTCTAACTTATTGTAATTACAATGGAGCTCTTAAGGCATGTCAGGGAAGTCTCACTCTTTCCCTAATTCTAGCCTGCCTCAGTTACTCTATTCTCATCAAGAATTCTGTTCTTGGCTGGCATGGGCAATATGCCTGTTATCGTAGCATGTGGGAGGTAGAAGCAGGAGTATCGCAAGTTTGAGGCCAGCGTAGGTGACACATTGAGACGCTGTCTCCAAAATATAAAAGAATATAAAAGAAAATACAATGAAATAAAGCAGAATTCTATTCTCAGCTGTATTTTGTTCTTTTGGAGAAAAATCTATCTTTTGAATGTTCTGTATTTCCACTAAGACTGTTCACTTTTCCATTTTTCCCTACATTAGCTTGTTGCTTATTCATTCATTTGCTGTACATTAATAGAGGCTACCCCAGCTGGCAGAGGGACTTAAGCAGTGGAGTGCCTGTCTAGCAAGCATGAGGCCCTGAGTTCAAACCCCAGTACTCCCAAAAAAAAAAAAGCTATCTCAAATTAGTACTTTTACCAACTCAGAAAAAGGAAGAGTCCAAAAAATATTTTACATCTTGCTCATCCCATTCACTCTATCTTTCATGCTATTTTGTCATATATTTTAATTCTTCATAGATTTTAAACCTTATTTATCTACACATTGTTTTAAGAACCAATATTTATTTAAACTTATGGACATATTAACTATATATTTACCCTTTGATTTATAATACCTTACAGCTTCCACTTAAATTTTACTTAGAAAAGTCTAATATTAATCAGCATGTCTAGACTAATTGTCTATATTAGTTATACCATGAATTTCTAAATCCATGATTGATCATTAACTTTTTTATTATTTTGGATAACTGGTTAACTGCTTGTTTATATTTATGCATATGTTTGTAACTTTATTTGCTTGCTAGTCCTTCTAACATTTCATCTCTTCTTTCTGGATTTTCCTCTTTTTTCTGAAGTATTTCCATTGGCAGTTCTTTCCAGGTTTGGTAGAGACAAAAGCTCTTCGGCTTAATAACTTCCTCCCCAATTTAAATTGTGTCTTAGCTGGTTTCCAGAATCTCAGGTTGTCTTCTTTTTACCAATATTTTGAAATTATTATTCCATTGTTCCATTGTCTTTTGGCTTCTATTCTTAGTCTTATTGAGAATCTGTTCTAGGTCCTACTTTTGTTTGCTTGAAGGCACTTTGTCCTCTTTTCCTGGTTACTCTTAAGATCTTTGTGTTAGGTATTCTATATTTTTACCAAGAAATATCTAGTTGTGCATTTATTTGTATTGGTAAACTTGAGACATATTTTGCAAGCCTTGAAGACTTTTGTAAAACAGCAGTAATCTCTTCAAATATTACTTTTTCTACCACATATTCAGAGTGATCCATAAACTCTGTGTCTCTGTGTTTATTTTAAGTAACACACACACATATACATACACCTCTCATTTCACAATTAGAATCATCACTTTCATAGTTTCGATCTCATTATCTCTCTTTGATGGCCTCTGGAAAATTTCCTTATTTCTCCCTATTAGTTTATTAGTTCTGTCTTCTGCAAAGTCTATTCTACTGTTTAAATTATCTACAATAGTTGTTAATTAGGTTTCAGGCTGATAAGACAGGCAGAGGAGTCTTAACATTTGGTTTTGTCACAGTATGGCTGCTGAAGAGTCAGTTAATATCTTTGCTTATTGGTCAGTACTTGGTCACATGACTATAGTTACGTGGGAGGTTATGAATGAGTTTTAGCTTTTGTTTTGTTTTGTGTGTGTTTTTCCACAGCTTGGCCCATCTCCATATTCTTATTAGGAGGAAAGGGAGAACAGAAACAGGGAAAACAAGGTTCTATGTGTCTCTGCCACAACATTAATTGAATATTGATGTCAAAAAATATTTATTTTTTCTGGAGATTTCACTTGATACTGGAGGCATGGCTTAAGTGGTAGACAGCCCACTTACCAAGCATGAGGCCCTGAGTTCAAACCCATACAGATGCAAGAGACCTCCAGGACACCAAACAGACCAGATCAAAATAGAACTACTCCACGACATATCATCATTAAAACAACAAGTTCAGAAACTAAGGAAAGAATATTGAAGGCTGTAAGAGAGAAAAAACAAATAACATACAAAGGTAAACCGATCAAAATCACAGCAGACTTCTCAACAGAAACATTAAAAGCAAGAAGAGCATGGGGTGAGATCTTCCAGGCACTGAATGAAAATAACTTCAACCCCAGGATACTCTACCCAGCAAAACTATCATTCAAAATAGATGGAGCAATAAAAGTCTTCCATGATAAGCAGAAACTAAAACAAGAAGTGACCACAAAGCCACCACTACAAAAGATTCTGCAAGGGATTCTGCACACAGAAAGTGAAACCCAACTTAACCATGAAAAGACAGGCAGCACCAAACCACAGGAAAAGAAAAAGCAAGACAGTAGAGAGTAACCTCAACTTAGGTACACACAATCAAACCTTCAAACAACTAAGACAACTAAATGACTGGAATCATCACATACCTATCAGTACTAATGCTTAATGTTAACGGACATAATTCACCCATCAAAAGGCACCGCTTGATGAAATGGATTAAAAAGGAAAATCCAACAATTTGTTGCTTACAGGAGACCCATCTCACCGACAGAAATAAGCATAGACTTAGGATGAAAGGCTGGAAGAAGATTTACCAAGCCAATATCCCCCGAAAACAGGCAGGAGTAGCAATACTTATCTCTGACAAAGTAGACTTCAAACCTACATTGATCAAACGAGATAAAGAAGGACATTCCATACTAATAAAAGGGGAAATAGACCAAAAGGAAATAATAATCATCAACTTGTATGCACCCAATGTCAACACACCTAATTTCATCAAACATACCCTGAAAGACCTAAAAGCATATATAAATGCCAACACAGTGGTTGTGGGAGACTTTAACACCCCATTATCATCAACAGATAAGTCATCCAAACAAAAAATCAATAAAGAAATCCAAGATCTAAAATATGCAATAGATCAAATGGACCTAGTTGATGTCTACAGAACATTTCATCCAACTTCTACACAACATACATTCTTCTCAGCAGCCCATGGAACCATCTCCAAAATAGATCATATCCTAGGGCGCAAAGCAAGTCTCAGCAAATATAAGAAAATAGAAATTATACCATGCATACTATCTGATCACAATGCAGTAAAAGTAGAACTCAACAACAAAAGTAAAAACAAAAGCATGCAAACAGCTGGAAACTAAATAACTCATTACTTAATGAAGAATGGATCATCGATGTAATAAAAGAGGAAATTAAAAAGTTCCTGGAAGTCAATGAAAATGAAAACACAACCTACCGGAACCTATGGGACACAGCTAAGGCAGTCCTGATAGCAAACAGCCAAGATGCCCCACCACTGATGAATGGATTAAGAAAATGTGGTATCTATACACAATGGAATTTTATGCAGCCATGAAGAAGAATGAAATGTTATCATTGGCTGGTAAATGGATGGAATTGGAGAACATCATTCTGAGTGAGGTTAGCCTGGCCCAAAAGTTCAAAAATCGTATGTTCTCCCTCATATGTGGACATCAGATCAAGGGCAAACACAATTATGGGATTGGACTATGAGAACATGATAAAAGCGAGAGCACACAAGGGAGGTGTGAGGATAGGTAAGACACCAAAAAATTAGCTAGCATTTGTTGCCCTTAACACAGAGAAAATAAAGCTGATACCTTAAAAGCAACTGAGGCCAATAGGAGAAGGGGACCAGGAACTTGAGAAAAGGTGAGATCAAAAAGAATTAACCTAGAAGGTAACACACACACACAGGAAATTAATGTGAGTCAACTCCCTGTATAGCTATCCTTATCTCAACCAGTAAAAACCCTTGTTCCTTCCTATTATTGCTTATACTCTCTCTACAACAAAATTAGAAATAAGGGCAAAATAGTTTCTGCTGGGTATTGAGGGGGGTGGGGAGGAGAGGGAGGGTCGGAGTGGGTGGTAAGGGAGGGTGTGGGGGCAGGGGGGAGAAATGACCCAAGCCTTGTATGCACCTATAAATAATAAAAGAAAAAAAATAAATTTCCTTCTTATATTTGTAATTATTTTAATGCAATACAATTATTATTTTTTATTTTATTTTATCATTTTTACATTTACTTACATGTGTATATATTATTTGGGCCACCTCCCTTCCTCCCACCTCTGGGCAGAACCTGTTCCACCTTCTTTTTCTCTGATTTTGTTGAAGAAAAAATATAAGGTAAAAAAGAAAGACATAGCATTTTTGTTAGTTTTGGATGGAGTTAGCTATACAGAGTGATTCCTAGCATTGTTTCCATGCAAATGTGTATAACAACCCATATTGGTTCATCTCTACCAGACCTCTTTGGTGCTTCCTAGTCCCTTTCCCATAGTGGCCTCTGCCAGGTTAAGATTACTATATTCACTCCTATACAGTGAGCATATCAACTACATTCAACTTTTTGTTTTCCTTCCCTTTCCCTATCCCTCCCGTGCATAAGCATTCCCTTAGTGTGTGACCCCAATATAATAATTGTGCCAGTGGACAGTGGGAATGGGAAAGCCAGAAGCTAACAGTGTCTGCTGATTCTGCCATAGTTGGTTGTTTCTTAATGTGTTTTGAAATTTTAGATTGTGAGCTCATTGTCCTCAGGGTTTAATCTTTGGAAATTTTCTGCAGAAAGGGATAAATGTCTTTCTATATAGTGCTTTTGCATTTGATTCTCAATAAATCCCTTGTAGAAACAACTGTTTCTCTTACCAAAATCTCAGTAGACACCAGTAGCTTTAGACCACTTTTATCTTAATTTATTAGTTTAGAAGCATTTGAAATATAAATTAGTGTGAATGTGATCCCTAGATTTAAACATGGATGTGGTGTAATTCTAAGTAGAAACCAATTTTTCACATTTAAAGCCCATTTGGAAAGAGATGTTCTTCTTATCAACCTGTGCTGGTACATAGATTCTTCCACTAGTCCAGTCTTTAATCCTGAATGTAGAAATTTGTGGGTTCTGAATCCAAGATGTCAGTCCCAACACCCAGTGAGGCATAGCTTCTAAGTTTTCTCTTCTATTCCTAGTCAGGAATTAGGGAATAGTTACTCCCTTCCTCCTAAATCCCAGAGAAGTTGTAGTAAGTGCTATCTCAACAACCTGGCTTTTTAGTCTTGCTTTGTAGTTAAACCATGGACAAGTATTTTACATTAATGTGAACTCAGTGATTCATAAAAACAAGTGTTTGTTATATTTTATCCATAATTTATAGGATTTTTATTAGGAAGTATTTTCAAATAATCTTGTCTATCATAATTCTAAAATTACAAGTCAAGAGTGTTCCTTTTAAGATAACATATTGAGGTTGGTGTGACATTCAGGAACAGACTGCTTACCTAGCATATGTGAAGCCCTGGGTTCAATTTCCATCACCACAAAAAAGGAAAAAAAAGAGAGACTGCCTACATGAGCTTTTAAAATTCATATCATAAACTTCCAAACCCTATAAAAGAAATCTCGTGCCCTCATCAAAACAGGACCACCCTGACAGAGCATTAAGTTCTCATCGGATTCTGATTCTCTAAAGAACTCCATGCAGTTAGGCTAGTCCTCACTTAGGCTGGAATCCAATTTTGAAGCATCTTGGGAGTCCATTCCTGCCACAGCCTGTGTTTCTTTCCTATTCTTCTCTGTCCACTGGGCCACCATCTAATTGTAAAGTTGGATTGTGTTTTATTTTGTCTATAAACCTCACATTATCCTTTAGAGGAATTGGTATTCAAGTAGATACAATTTCTCTTGTGTGTAGTACAAACCTCAACATTTAACCCACAGAATCCTGCTTCAGTTTTTCCCTTTGTAAATTATAAAACAATGAACTTGCAGAATTGGAGTTCAAACTGAGAAGGTCAATCCCTCTCCAGAATATAAATTCTCAACAAACATAAATTAGTATTTTTCTCCTTTATTTCTTGTTTTCATCACACATATCCTTGTTTCTTTAGAACTGTCCCCCAGTTTTCTTCCTTTGGCTTCAAGTATTAGCCTTTGACAAGGCTAGGAAGAAAAGATTTTCTAAATACTTCATTAAGGTATCTATCTGGTTTTAATGTCACTGTTTTTGTCCTATGTTTATTTTTCCTGTGCTTTTATCCCTAAAGATAGAGTATCGCTTCCTTAGTAAAAGTTGCTGGCACACCTCTTGCCAAGATTCAGTTTTAAGCAAATGTTGCAATCAACCAAGTAATATTCAACTGACAATGGAAGAGCTGAGTTACCCTGAGCAACACTACTTTTCAAAGTCCATAAAGCATTTTGGTTTTATTACTGCTAGCTCTATCTTTTCACTTGTCAGAGATTAACATATGAAAAATTACTCTTACAGCCAAGATGTAAGAAGCTCTTTGACAAAATATCCCATTCAGGGCACAAAAGAATCTTAAGCCTAGATAGAAAAAGACTGGTCTACTCTCAGCAGTTTTCAGAGGAATCTCAGAAAGTGAAGTGAGCTGCCCATCTACATGGCACAGCTACCTGTGGAGTCCAGCATCCAGATGACCTAACCCTAATCCAGTCTTTTTTTTTTTTAAATCCCATTGCATATGGCAGTTGTTCTTGCCTGAATATATAAGTTCCATGTAATCCATGTTACATTTCTGCTTGAGCAAAAGAGTGATGTGTGCATATGACTCTAGGAAAGCCATGGCACTCTTGATCAGTGGCTTGGAATTTGTATCTTATACCAGCTTGTTCTCATTTATTCATTATTCAGTCAGGAAGAACTGCTGCACAAATGCAGAGCAAGAATATAGCCCCCAGTTGGTTTTACTGTTTACATAATAACATAAAAACACAGGTGTCTTCTTGACAGGAAGGAGTCCAGCAGCTTCCTCTTGAGACTTTTGTTGGAACTCTCAAAGAACTCAAAGGCAGTGTATGGTCCAAAAGATGGGATCAAGCAGAATTCTTACACCCAGGGAAAGCCAGACACAGAGCCTCACATGCCCACAGCCACCAATGAGCCTCAGTATTCTATGCAGTCAAAGTTGAAAAATGACTAGACTGAGTCACACGGACTGAATGTGTTACCACCTGACTCAGATTCCTGAACTAAGGAATCCTTTTCTCAACTCCAAACTCACCCTGGGTTGTTCTGGGCTCATATTTGCAAGGCTCCAGTTTTTTTTGTTCAACTGTGAGGCTCCTCCGAATAGTTAATAAGATACTTGAATAAGTAATTCAAAGTGGCTCATTCCTATAATCTTGGTTACTTCAAGGCCAGCCTGGGGGAAATGACCAGAGCAAAATTCTCAAGCAATAGAGCACCTGCTTTGCAAGTAGGAAGCCCTGATGTTAAATCCCAATCCTACCAAAACAAAAAATATTCAAAGGGAATTTCTTGATACTTTTCTACCTAGGACAGATATAAACATAAGTATAGTATCTGGGCAATCAAGAAAAATAGTTTCAAATTGAAATCTGAAAGCTACTGTCTAATAGTTTTCAAGTTGTTTATTAAAGCTTAGGAAACCAAAAATGGTGAGAAAGGAGTCAAATCCTGAGGACAGAGACTTGCCTGGGAAAGACGAAGGAGAATCCATGCCTTAAAATTCCACTCTAAGTAAACATGGCTTCATTTAAATTAAAAAAGATTACACTGGCCCAATGTTAGCAAATGTAATGGAAATAACAAAAAGCTATCACAGATGTTGATAGCATGGCATAGATGAGTGGAACCTCTCTAAAAAATAATAATAAAGTTGGGCTCAGCCTTTCTGAGACCCCTCCCGTATGGGAGCTTTTCTTCCTGTTTCCTCTCTGCTTAATAAACCTCTGTTCTTTTTTTTTTTTTTTAAAGTATTTTATTTTTTTTTAAATAGAGTATCAGGCTCATCTCCCAGCCAATCCCTGTTCCCAGGTCTGTGTTCCATGTTTATGTTGTCAATCACTAATAAAGATTGAGTGCCTACCATATTGCAGGGTAAGTGCTGACATTAGAACCTGGATCCACTTCTGTATAAAGGCTTGGTGGGTGAAGTTGTAATATAGCCAGTAAAAAGAGAATTTGAATAGGGTAACAACTAGCTCATACAATAAGAGGTAAATAGGAGCCAGGAGAAGTCTGTCATAATGTCAGTGAGATATGATGAGGATCTGACCTAAGGTCCTGTCAATGTTGATAGAAAAAGCAAGAAGCTTTCTTAATACAGGTTGGATTTGTTGAGATAATTTTAGGCGCTGATAAATGTATTTTATGTGGTACCAAATGGAAAAATCACCAGTCTTTCGATTCTTTCTTCATACCCGGCTTCTGTTGCTGGGGGCAGAAGATATTAGTTGAAAATATTCAACTAATTGAATGATGTAATTAAATTATATTAAAATTATAGAGAAATAGAACAAAATATCAACTTCCAATTCCCCATGGACATGAAAATGTATTGAGCTCTTTCTGAAAAAAAATATTAAATATTCACAATTAAGATGATGATGATAAAAGGGTCCTGATCTCAATGCCATAAAATATGAAAACTTTGTCTTAAGGACTCCAAATTTAAAGGTTGTGACCCAACCAAACTCACTTATAATTATAATTGGAAGATAAGTGAAATAGAACTTTTAAAGCAAAACCTACTTTGCCACTCCTGTCTCCTAAATTCTACATTTGGAGGACAAATCCTGATACAAAAAGAAGGAGAAAAATAATACCTTCCTCTGGATTCTTTTAAGATCATTTTTGAGCCAAACACATTAATGGGCCTTCAGATATGAAGCAGTGCGATGGATAATTTTATTATGTCAACTTACTCAACCACAGGGTTAACAGATGTTTGACTAAACATGTTCTGGATGAGACTAATATTTGAATCAGCAGTCTGAGTGAAATAAATGGTTCACTCCAGTGTGTGTGGGCCTCACTCAACCCACCAAAAACCTGAATTCAACAAGAGGTTGAGTGTGAAAGAATTCTCTCTTTCTGCCTGACTGCTGTTGAAATGGGACACAGGTCTTCTTCTGCTTTTGGACTCAAATTCAAACTTAGGCCAGCAACTATCATGGGTCTCCACCTTAGCAACTGCAGATCTTGGACTTGGTCTCCATAATCACATGAGCCAATTGTTGTGTGTGTACGTGTGTATATATATGTATATATGTGTGTATATATATGTATATATGTGTGTGTATATATATGCATGCATGTATATATATATGTAGCATATTAGGTAATTTATATACATTTATATATGGGATATTAGTGATACATGGATGACACGTGCAGGAATTTCAGATGCTCAGGGTTCTTGAGCCTGCTCTGAGAATGAAAGCACAGGCAGACTCCAACAGCAGAGGTCAGAAAAATTTTATTTGTAGAGAATTTAGTTGGAGAAAAGAGAAGAGAAAGACTGCATATTGGAGAATGCAGGAGGACCCAGAAACCGGTGATCCCGTCGGTCAGGGTGGGGAGTGGGTTTTATAGCCTAGTTTGCATTGCCTGAGGGTGGAGATGCCTTTCAAATGCAAACAGGCATTTCTTAGGGAGGAGAAGTGTCTCCTTGACCACTTATCGCCCTTTTGGGACTTCCCGCTGTCTGCCCTTCAGTCCTTCATTAGGAATGTTTTCTAGTGATTTTATTTTTCTGGAAAGCCCTAACTAGTACAAACAACCAAATATTTATGGAGAACAAAGTTCCACCCTACTTTTAAAAAATTGAAAGGAATTAAAATTTCCAAGAAGGTCAGGGAAAGGGACTCTGGATAAAATCCAAGTGACAATTCTGTATAGAGGAGTTTAGCCACCAGGAAAGAGGCTATAGTTTATGGAGAAAGGCGGTAAATGAAAATACTATACAAGCAGAAAAGCTGAAGGAGAACTGTTAAAGAAAGCCACAGCTAAAATTAATTGTTTGGGTTTTACCATGTGTGTGGGGGGAGATTTCCCTATTGTAGCATTAAACTTTCAGCAAATTTTGCTACTTTTCAGGTATCTTATAGATGCAGTTTAAGAATGGTAGAAACCAAATTAGAATTCACACTGATGCCAGGGTTTTGATGCATAGCTCTCACTGCAGTGGGTGGGTAGGAGAGTCCTCTACCAGATCTGGGCTTTTCAATGTCACCATCACTGGCATTTTAGATATAATACCTCTTTGTTGTGGGAAGCTAGTCTGTGCATTGTTGCTCTGGGTATTTTTGTTGTTTACCTTTCTTCTATCCACTATATGAAAGTTTCATCTTTCCTCACCAATTTCTGACAACCAAAAATTTCTCCAAACAGTGTCAAATGTCCCTTGGAAGGGGGTGGGGGTGGGGTTGAAAGTTCGATCCCCATTTCAGAAACACTATGAAGTATATATAGAAAGAGCTTCACAAAAGGAGAAATCTTATTTTAGGACAAACCAACCGTGACTCAGTTAATGGAAGAAAAAGCTAAAAATGCAAACTGGGCCACATGTTGGGGAGAAATATTTTCTTAATCACTATTGTATGTACACAGTCACATTCTTTAAATGTCACAAAAATTAGAAAAGGTTTTCCCCAATACTTTTACAAATCACTACTAAATAAAACATACTGGAAGGAGAAATGGTATCCTGGCCATTCACCAAGAAGCCAAACACAATAAAGAAAGGAATAAAGGTAGATAATAGCTAGATAGATGGAGAAGGCAAATAGACAACAGACTCCTTGGCTTAATTGTAATACTCTTGTAACTAAGATTGGGTAAGGGTGAGAGCACAGTCGTCAAATGAAAAATATATAAGGCTGGGTTGGGGTTTTTGTTTGTTTGTTTTTACTATTTTACACCAAGTATAATATTATTCAAATAACTTCATTTCCTGTAACTCTATTTTCTCACCTGAGAAATAAGGAGTTTGAAAGAGATGCATACAGAAATCTCTTCTGTTGGCTGCAGTTCTTCAGCACTGTGCAATCAGAGTGGAGGAAAAGCAAAACATGCTTTTGAGTCATGAAAGAAGGACTGTCCCTGGAGAAAAATGTTTTCCCAACTGCTATGCCAGCCCCCGGTAAATGAAAAGGAAGAGCAAGATTAAAAAAAAAAAAAGATCCATTTTTGTCTTGGGCTTGAGTGTCCAGAAACTTCTGCCAGAAACAAAGGGACAAGAGAGGCAGCATGATAAAGATATAAGCCATCCAGAATGCTGTTGCATGGACATAGGAATTCCTATGTGGGGAAACCTCATGAATTCTGTGATAATCATTTGTAAAAGGAAAAAAAGAAATGCTGTGTTTCAGTATCATAAAAATCACTATTAGAGTGGGGAAAAATTACAAATCCCAAAGTAACTATTAAAACAACAACAACAAAGAATGGCTTCCCCTATAAATTTATTTTGAT
This sequence comes from Castor canadensis, assembly GCF_047511655.1. NCBI lineage: Eukaryota > Metazoa > Chordata > Mammalia > Rodentia > Castoridae > Castor > Castor canadensis. Next base: position 180,164,972 of record NC_133388.1, on the reverse strand, counting down.
GATTATACCTTGTGTTGTATCTTTTGCCAAATGCTCAGCAGTAAGATATCCAGACAGACCAAATTCTAAACTGTTTAACTCTACCTAAGAGTGAAATTAGCCAACAGGCTCTGACTTCAGAGCAACTCCAATGAAACCGTAGCACATCCCTCCTCTGTGATGTCATGGTTCTCTTCTCATCAGAGAATCATCTCAAATCCCTCTGCTGCACCCCTTGTTTCCACAACATTAGATGCATTTTCCATACAAAAATCACACAACTGTCCTTCCCTTCCCAAAAGAATCAGAGGCCCCTCCCTGCTCATGAAATAAGATACCTTGCTCTTCTCTTTTCAGATACTGGATGGCATTCAGCTATCCAGAGGGGTTGGTGTTCCAAATGGAAAAAGAGCATATCACTAAGTCTACCATAAAATTAAAAAAGGAAGAGTCAAGGATTCCACTCTAGATATATCTAATTGGCATGTTTCAAGTTGGTTATTCAGAGAAACTCAAACTGTGGTCACATGACTGGCTGTAAATATGCCTTTTTATTAAAAAAAAAAATTACATCTGTTCACATTAATAAAGTAAAAAAGTAACTGGTGCAGACAGAGGCAAATTTCTCTGATACCATAGCTCTTCTCTGCCTAGGAAGGAACTTTCTTCAGGAAGAGGTTGGGAATCTGACATATGATCCAGACAGATGGCTGTAGTTACTGGAGACTTCATGCACATCTTTCCCTATAGAAAACGTGTGTATGTGTTTCCAAATATTGCTAAGTGGGTAGCTAATTATACTCCTGTGATTTACTCCATGCTGTGATTTTTTTTCCCCTTTTGCAGTTTAATGTTTATGCCTTTTCTTATATTTAATCTTTGTCACTTTATTCCAGGGAACCATGAGATGACAGAGAGGAAATTTCTTTTCAGCACTGAAGTGGGTAACTTAATGGTGTGTACAGGCATAAAAGAGCTTCTCATAAAAAGAAGAGTTTCTCTGAGGTCCCCCATCTCTCTGACAAGCAGAGACGGGAGCTCCTTTAAAACTGGGAATTTAAAGAAAGACCCATCATTGTCCTAACTTTCTTTTGCCCTTCTGACCTGTTCTCTCTCTGAGTCATTTCTCCTTCCCAGTTTAGGTCAAATTCCACAGTCAACTCTACAAGGAGGCATCTCTTGATGGGAACCAATGTTTCCCCCTCAAGAGGAGACAATCATCTGAAGGCAGAACTGAATTCCCTCCCCCAAGCAATAATGATTTCCCTGACACCAGCAAGACCCTGCAGAATTTGACCTGAGGTAATGATCATGGCAGACTATACATATTTCTTTTCCATGCCCCAGTTCTTCTTCTGCATAACGCTAGAGCTCTTGTCAGTTCTCTGAAGACAGATCTTGGGTCTCTAGATCTGTGTTATTACCGCTAAGCCCCACCTATTCCCCCCACACACCTATTTTCACCACTACTTAGCACTCTGCTTGGACTCTTGAGGTGGCTGAATCTGACTCTTGGGACTCCTGGTGTTAGGCTTCCGGCTCAGGACTCTAGCAGGTGTTGTCTTCATTCTGCTGGGAGCAGTGAATGAGAAGTTAGGAGCTAATGGGGTTAGCCTCTGAGCTCTCAGGCAGAGCATTTTCCCATTGGCCTGTGCAGCTGCTTCTCCTTTGGCACTGGCCAAAAGACAATTCCATGCCCCTGTAGGAAGAATAGCTAGGCACTAGTAGCCTCAGAAATATCTGGAGTTCTGCTCATACAGAGTTAATTTCTTCTATGTCAGTGAAGATTTCCTTATTGTTCTTTTCAAGATTCACGGGAGGGGAGGGAGCGTTGGTTTATCCTCCTTTGAGTGTGGAAGAATGTGTGTTCTTTATTTGCCCAGAAAGAAAGAGATCCAGAAAGACACAATAGGAACCCACTCCACTGGCTCACGCTTATAATCCTAGCTATTCAAGAAGCAAAGATCAAGAGGATCGTGGTTGGAAGCCAGCCAGGCAAAATAGTTCCTGAGACCCTATCTAGAAAATACCGAATACAAAAAAGGACTGGCAGAGTGACTCAAGTGGTAGAGCAATTGCCTAGCAAGCATGGACACCTTAGTTCAAATCCAAATACCGCAAAAATAAATAAATGACACAGCAGGAAAGGACAACTAAAAATAAATAATTCCAAGCATTTTACAAGATTCACCACCTACAAGCTGCTTTTGTGTACTCTTCTCATTTGCCATGATAGTTCTGTGTTTTTAATATGCAGTGCTTTTAAAGAAGGAAAAAAGGAAAACTCAGAAACTCAGAAAAGTTAAGTACTTTTTCCAGATTGAGTGAAAAATCAAACCTGAAATCTGAGCTCTATCCTTGGATTTGTCTTTGGTTTTTCCTTTTCTTTTTCCCAAGACTAGATTTTAAGAATCCATTTGTTTATGAGATGTGTACTGACTAGTTTTCTCAGTTGCACAGACACCAATTTGCTAGGTTTTGTAGTAAGAGTCTTTCCTCAGCAATTTTGACTCTTCCATTGGAGAACTGAACTGACTGACTGCTCTGCCATTCCTCCATGTTTGCCCTGACAAAGCAGGTAGGTGCAGGTCTTGGTAAAGATTTGGGAAGTGTCTTGGCCCTTATGCCCTAAGGAATGAGGTATCAATAAAAGAAACGCTTCCATCTAGTTGGCTTTGATTTGAGATCACAATCCCCAGGGACTGGTTTTCCTTATTCACACGTCAATCATGCACATGGTTCTCTTTGTCTCTAAAGGTGCTAATGACTGAGGTCTCTATTTCATGTCACAGTTTCACCGTAATTATGTGGGTTCTATATACCTATCCACTCTACCATGGACACTATTCTGTATCTTGAGTATAACTCTCCCTGTGACTGGATTCATAAGATCCTTGATAATCATGTATGTGTCTACTTGGACTTCCACTGATTGCTGGTTATCAGCTATATGCCAATTTCCTGGTCAAATAGTAAAAGAAATTGCTACCATTTATTGAACACATGAATGCACAGTATTGTGATAACCATTTCTTATCTAGATTATCTTATTTGGTTCCTAAAACATACCCAGAGGACCATGTTTGTGGACCTCGAATATCTTTTACTTTGGAATTAGGAGTAGGGGGTGGCGAGAGGAAATGAAAGAAAGATTTGTGCCAAAAAAACCCCAAAATTCCATGAGACACAAATATCAACAATCCCATTTAAAATTAGGCCGACAGGATACATCTTCAAACATGTGGAAGCAAAGAGATATTTGTTTGAAATATTTGGCAGGAATATATTGTATAATGGAAAGTAAAGGTATATGTGTGTTAAAATCCTGTAATACATTTATAAAAGCCATAAATCCTTAAATTGCCAACCAAATGAATGCTGGTAGTGACTTGCCTTTTAACTCTCCAGGGAAATTAGATAATAACTAAGAAGTTATGAGAGAACTTTTTTTTGAGATATAGTGCTTCACTTTTGTGAAGTGGTGGGAGAAACTAGGGCATCTAAGAAAAAATAAAGTGTCTTTTTTTCCTGCTTAGTTAAACATGAAAGTAAAAACTATGAACAGTGACTTTTGAGACAATGAGAGCCTCCATATTGAAATGCATTGGGAATTCATTAGGCTATTAGAAAAAGATACAGTCTATTCACTAGCATTTAACCACACAAATCATTATGATGAAATATGTTGTGAACTAATCCATGAATTTCATACTTAGACGATTACAGTGTTGCATGGGGTAATGATTTTAAGCAATGACAGGTAAACTTTTTCCATGTTGGCTAAAATGAGTAAGTGCTGACTTTCCCCTTTGGGGACTAGAAATTCTTGACACACCCAAACTTCTATAGACATAGACCAGTAATGTGAAAATAGGATCCATCCATTATTACTTTAACGCTAAAGGCTTCATTTTTTATCTTCCTCAAGGGCTTGACATCATTGTTCTTGACAGTTACAAATTAAACAGGGGCAGAATCCTGCCTATCCCCAGAGAATCTAAATTTCCAGGAATTTCGCTGCCCAACCTTGAGGTATTGCCAAAAAAAAAAAAAAAAAATCCAAGGTCAGTTTTGACTATCATTCCTTGTGCAGCTGTTTTCTTACAATGGAAGATGACAGGTATGGTGGTAATTGGGTCATTGGCTCCATTAGGGTACGTACTACTTTTAATTGTTCATCACTGTATCCTATTTATTATCTCACACAGTGCCTGGCATTTAATAAGAGCTCAATGAATAATGACTATTCTAGGTCCTAAGATCCACCACTAATTGCCTGTGTGATTTGGGGCCAGTCATTTAATACAAAAGGGACTCACATTCAAAAAACACTAATATCTTTTCCAACTCTGACATTTTACTAGTTATTGACTGAATATCCTGGGTGTTCACCAGTTTACTATAATGACTACAGGGAAAAACAGTGTTCCTCCCAAAACACTTAAAATGAAATAATCCCCATGTTCCTCATTCAACCAATCCTTGACTCTTTTTCACTCAACCTCATTTGCCAAAGGAACGCCCAATTCTCATTTTTATAAAAAGGGTTCTCAAAATCCAATCCATTGTTGTGCTAATAATTTCTTGCTCAGAGAAGGAGACACATATTCTTTTGATTTGATTCTGCTCCCATTTTGGATCTCAGAATTTACTTTTTCTTTTAGACCCTTTATTATTGCCAATTAGTAAAGCCAATTCCCCCTGCAGCTTTTGTTTACAAAAAAAAATTCATTTCTCTACCACCAGGAGGCAGTGTTGAAGTAGCTCTAAACTAAAGAAAACCACCAGCCCAAAACACTGAGGTGGAACTTGACTCCTCAAATCTGGAGATTTCCCCTAGCTCTGCTCCCAGAAGTAAGAAAATACACAGTCCTAACATTTCATAGGAATCATCAACAGCCCTAAAAGATATGTGTATACTCATACTGGAATTCGTTTTCCAGACTTCTTTGCAGTTTATAATGCTATCATTTGGGAGGGGGGTGTTCTTGAGTTTAATTCAACACTTATCCATTCAAGACAATTCATGTGTCTGCTTCTTACTCAGTTCTTTATTGTTAGCTATCGAATGACTCTTCCTTCCTATTTGGAAGAATGTGACGAATAATTAAAGGATAGAGTCCTTTTATTCTTTCATTTTTAAGTGTTTTAATTTTAAGTTCTTTAATTCCTTAAAAGCAATCCTAAATTCTTTAATTTTTAAGTACTTTAAGTTTTAAGTGGAAGATTAGTGAGTTTTTAAGAAAATACAGGATAGGAAAAGATGAAAGATTTCCTTTAGAATTGGCATAGTTCATAGATGTATTAAAATCTTTCCTTTAGAATTGGCATAGTTCATAGATGTATTAAAATCTTACAGCACTGCTATGAAATAAATAGAATTTCTATTTACAGCTGGGAACTAGTGGTGGCTCACACCTAGCTGCTTAGGAGACTGAGATGAGGAAGATTGTAGCTCAAACCAGCTTGGCAAATAGTTCTCGAGGCTCCATCTCCAAAATAACCAGTGCAAAAATGGACTGGAGATGTGGCTTAAGCAGTAGAGCACCTGCTTTGCAAGCATGAAGCCTTGAGTTCAAACCCCAATGTCATCAAAAAAAAAACAACAACAACAAAAAAAAAAGAATTACTACTTACAAGACAAATACTTAAAGTCAAACCTTATCTAAGATTAAATAATTATTTGCTCCACATTTAAATTGAGGTCTGTCTGATTCAACAGTCCACTACTCCAAATCACCTTGCAACTAAAAGCAATGGTGCCAAGAACAGTGAGTGAGCATATCAAATTTGGTACAATCATCTCTCAATTCAGTGATCTAATCCTCATAATAGTCTGGAGATTCATCATTAATGAATGCAATTAATGAACACAGCCACCCACCAATTGTACCCAGGCACTGTTAGAGGACCTCAGGGCATATTCACTGATTGTGTGTGTGTGTGTGCCTTTAATTTACACTTGTTATTACAGTCTTACTTGATATTAGCCTTCCTCAGCCTTCTTTTTTCCTCATTTGAAAGGCCATCTCCACTGCTACCCTAAATTACCCCTTCTGAATAGCAAGAAAGGAAATGATCAAAGCTCCTATATCAGCAATTCCCAAAGCCTAAGCCCAGGAAGAGAATTTAAAGTCTTTAGAGTCACAGCCTCAAACTTCCTGTCCTGAGCTGAGAGACCCTAAGATCTCCAGGCTTCTGAGCTTTATTTTTGCCAATTTTATTTTAGTGACTTATTAAAATCACCTATGCCTACATTTTCATGCTAGCAAGTAAAATGGCTGAATATTTGTAAACTCATAGAATTATTCTTTTTCTCAAACTATAGAAAAGGTCTGAAAAGAGATTTGATGATAAATTCATCCATGTCTCTTCAAGGTCATTAGGACACACAGCAAGACCCTCTCTCAAAACAACAAATTTTTCAAAAGTTTAAAGGCTAGGCCACCAGATTTCTTATAACAAGCAAGAGACAAATTAAAAGAGTCATATGGTTAATTGCCAGAATATTTCTCAACTATTCAAAGAGAGAAGCAATTTACTTTAAAGACAGAAGTAAGCAGTAAAGTTTTAAGGAAGTATTTGTTAAGTGCTTAACAGATTCTTGTATATTAATAAAGTTAGACATTGCTTTATTTGTTCCCCCATAATTTTTGTTTGTTAAGATAGGTCAAGAAAAATTATCAATGCTTTTTAAGAAGGAACTCTGGAACTTTTGAAACATTGGTGAGCCTGCAAACAGCCTCTGAAGAAAGTAACTGGTGTCGTCATCCTGAATGCTGGACCAGTCTACTAAGAGAATTGGAAAGCAACCAGATGACCTCTGAAGGACACAGGACCTCTTCTCTGTCTTGGGGAAGGAAACGATAATGGAAGGCGATGGCCTGAGCTCAGCTCTGCTGTGAAACACTTCACATGCAGGTGAGTGGTCATTTGTAGTCACCTCCCCTTGGTTTGGACTGTTTCTGGTGGCAATTGAGGGAGGAACCCCTAGGGCTAGAAGAAGGAAACTAGAGTTTTTTAAAGAAAACATACCTACCATGTAAGGCAATGATGACTGTGTTCCACACCATGATTTTAAAAACTTTACAATATGGAAGGGTGTCTTAAGGTAAAGGAAATGAAGTACATTGCATACTTTTCTTTCCAGCTCTCCCCCACAGATCTCTCTGCACCATGCTCAGCAGTCAGGAAAAGCACTGGAAGAAATTAAAAGGTTACCACTGACTGTCAAATTATGATGGCCCCAAACTGAGGACAATAAAAACTCTAGACAACTATGTTTGGGAAGTTCTGGAGCCATCTGGTTACCAGTATTTGGGTGCTTTAATAGTCAAGAGAAATGCCTGTGGTATTTTTTTCTTCTTTCAAAGATGGTCATTATCACTATATAATATCATACTAGCTATTGATGAATTAAGTAGTCACTAGAGTGCCTTTAATTTGAAAGTTAGGAAAGAATTACATTCTGACAACATGGTTCTCCTGAAATTCAGATACCTGGACACCTACAACCTCCTACTTGAAAGCTGCTGGTGAGAACCGTCTCTGACTGGAGCTCTCCATTCTGTGTTCTGTTAATAGTTCAGCCACGGGTTGCAGTACAATTGCCCATTTGTCCTCCTTGCTAAGGGACCAGTGGTGAGAGTGGCTTCTAAGCCAAGAGCAAAGACTCCACCCTGAGCAATTTTGGCCTAAAAGCAAGCCTTCAAAAGAAAACAACTTATTTCTAAGTTGCCAAATACTCTAATACAAACAGAATTCTGTTTTTGAAAGCAAGATGGATCAAAATTAGATCAAAGCATGATTGCTTCTATTTACCTCCAGGTCTGATCTGTCAATGAACAGGGCAAAAAATGTCAGATCAGAAAGTAGTGACTGGTCAGTGTATCAGAAGTAGTGTCACCACAGGGCTTATAACAAAGAATAACAAAGGCACTTATTTAGTGATATACGAATAGTTGTATATGCACATTTCCACACTCTAACATGAATAAACATTTGTATGTATACTTATATGTATTTACACCCTTGGAAAAAATTGTCGACTTTTAAGAGTTTTTAAATTTTAATGTGAGAAGTGTTCTTTATCAATGAGGTTTATTTTATCTAAAACATGCACTATATTTCAGACAAACAGGATTTTCAAAAATATTATTTGAAAGTATTTGGAAGGGAAAGAAAGAAGCCTCTATTGAGACCGATTTATTTGGTTATTTTTCATTTTTCATTTTACTTATTTACCAAACACTTATATAGCACTTACTATGCACCCAAGCACTATTTTAAGCACTTTGCAAACATCAACTTGTTTAATCATACAACAACCCTATAAAATGTGTACTATTATTAAGTGACAGATGAGGACACTGAGTACATACAGAGAGGTCAAGTAACCTGCCCGGGTCACATAAGTACTAGTGGTCAAGGTAGAATTTTCACCAGGCATTTTGTCTATGAACTCTGTTCTTGTCCCCTTGCTTCCACAACAGATATTTATATAACTAGTCTTTTTAATCCATTCCAAGTCTGAGCAAAAATATGGTAAATGATTTATGCAGATTAAGTGAATGGCACTACATAAAGATACTTTCTCATCAAATTTATTTAATTTCTTTATAAAATGATATTAGCTCTGGGGCCCAGCATGATGGAGCACATCTGTTATCCCAGCTACTTGAGAAATGAAGGTAGGAAAAGTAAAGTGTGAGGCTGGTCACTGGAAAAAGTGTAAGACCCTACCTGAAAAACAAACTAAAAGCAAAAAAAAGCATGAGGCCCTGAATTCCAACTCCAGTACTACCTGCTCTCTTCAGCCTTCTTGTACTTGTCCACATTGGCTTCCTGCTTGTGTGGTGAGCAGGCAAGTTCTATGTGGACATCTCTAGATGACCCTCCAGGGATCTCCGCTTCGCAGTTAGTACAGCTGAGTTGCTTAGAACCCTGTCTCCAAAGCATGTTCAAAAGAGTAAAATCACACTCTAGTTATCACCAGTTCACTGTAAGATGCTGCACAAACCAGAGTGACAGTAAAACATTTTGTAAGACACAGTCCCAGCACACCTGCCAAATCATAACTTGTCAAGACTTTCAGGATCATTCTATCTAAAGACTTGGCAACTTATATTATCTATTCTGTTATAAAGTTATGATTATACAAAGTTGTAATGTTAAAGTTTGTTCTGACTTGATTTTAAACTAATAAATACAAAAAAGATGATTTTAGGAAAGAAGCATTTTTATTTATAAAACTATAAATTAGGTACAAAATTAAAAGGTTACAAGGTTATAAATTTACAATATTATAAAATTGAAACTCTAGGCATTAAAGTTTGTTTTGATTTCATTATACACTATTAAATACAAAAATATTATTTTAGCAAAGAAATATACTTCTAATTTATTTTTAAAAAGTAAGGAGATATCCACCAAAACATAAGGAGATAATATTTTCAATTTATATATTCTTATACATATATGTACTTTGTAGGATTTCTGAATGGAAGTTGGAACAGATGACAAAATCTTTCTTGGCAATGACAGAACTTAATTCATATTAATTAATACTAGTAGTAATATCTGACTACATTTCAGTGTGTACAGCCTGTCCCATCTCAATCCTTACTACCACTGCAATACTTCAGGCTTTAACATTTCTCATTTTTCATTCTTCTCCCCTCCCCTATTTATTTTGTAGCCGATAGATTGATCTTTCTGGAAAACATATGACTTCATGTTACTTTCTCCTTAAAATATTTCTGTGAGCCAGGAGACAGTGGCTCATTCCTGTAGTCCTAGCTACTTGGGAGGCTGAGATCTGGAGGATCGCAGTTCCAGCCCAGCCCAGGGGAAAGTGAAACCCCATCTCAATCAATAGCTGGGTACAGTGCCATGCCTATCATCCTAGCTATGCTGGAGGCTGAGATCAGAAGGATCACAAGTGTAGGCCGGGCTGGCCAAAAAGTTTTCAGGACCCCATCTCAAAGGAAAAATCTGGGTATGGTGGCGTGTCCTGTCATGCAGCGATAATAACAAGTATTAAATAGAAAGGTCTCCATCCCTGACAGCCCAGGGGAAAAAAAGCAAGGCCCTAGCTAAAAACTAAGCAGAGAAAAAAGGGCTGGAGACCTGGTCCATATAGAAGAGTGCCTACTTAGCAAGCACAAAGCCCTGAGTTCTAATCCCAGTATTTCCAAAAAGAAAGGAATAAATAAATACACAAATAATAAACAAATATTTCTATGATTCTCTGGTAACCTGAAGAACAAATTGTAACCCTTTAGAGGAGTATTTGGACTTTCTGCCTCTTTACTTCTACCAAACAACCATGTTTTCACCTCTTACATTCTCCAAAGGTATTCTCTTATGTGTGTGGTCTCCCATGTGTTATTCACTAACTTTAAACATCATACTTATCCCTGTTCTTACTCAGTTGACCATTTTCCTCAGTTCCCTATCATTCTTTTTTTTTTTGGCCAGGTGGGATGGAGGAGCATGGGGTTTGATCTCATGCTTGCAAAGTAGGTGCTCTACTGCTTGAGCCATGCCTCCTGTCCATTTTGCTCTGGATATTTTAGAGATGGGGTCTCAGCTGTCCAGGCTTGCCTGGAATCTCAGTTCTCCCAATCTCAGCCAGCCAAGTAGTTATGATTACAGGCATGAGCCACACGAGCTCCTGTCTCCTATCATTCTTCAAATAGCCTCTCAGGTAAGACTATTTCTTATCTCTCTCCTTTTCTGTCTTATACAACTCTCTAACAGGTTTTCATGGTATGTTCTGATTTCTATAATTCTGTCATGGATCCATTCATTTGGAAAATATTAAAAATGTACAGCTATATGATTAGGTGTCTATGCTGTTTAAAAAGTGAACTATTTGATGGAAGATATATTTAAAATTTTTTATCTTTAATATCCAGCTACTGTAATGCTTGTTACAGTGATCAATAAGTGCTGTATATAAATTACTAAATTTCTAGAAGTCATGTATACATAAGGAAATACATTCATCAAAATTACTGAATCATGTGCAATATGCTATTAAAAGTAGTTTGGGAAAAGGATGGAGTCTTATTTATTATACCAGTAACAATGTAACATCTACATACATAAGATTTCCCTTTGTGATATTTGTATTCACAAGTACCTGGCAAAAATTAAAGGTCAAATATGTATGATCCAATACTACATTAGTAATATCCAGCTACATTGCCACAAATCTGAAAATATTCAATATTCTTCCAGAAGTTTTCATCCCTTCTTTGTATTAAATGTTTAAATATTCTCAAATGAATTATATTTTTAAATTACTTTTAATTAAAAAGTGAGAAAAAATGTTAACCCCACAGCTCACTGTATTTTACAACAGTTTTACATGCAAGTACTTCAAAATTTTGGCAATGATTTAAGTAGAGTTTTCATTTTAAATGGTGACTGAGTTAATCACAGACCATTTGTAATGTTAAACTCTTTTGCCAGGCACTTGTGGCTCATGCCTGTAATCCCAGCTACTCAAGAGACAGAGATCAGGAGGATTGCAGTTCAAAGCCAGCCCAGGCAAATAGTTCACGAGATCCTATCACTCAACACAAAAAGGTCTGATGAAGTACTCAAGGAGTAGGCCCGGAGTTCAAACCCTAGTACAGCAAAAAATAAATAAATAAGCTAATTAACAGAAAATCTCAACAAAATATGAATAACTGTAGATAATGGCTATAATTACAGATCATTTTAATTTGCAAATATCAAATTAACATTCTAGAAATTAAAAGCTCTATGGATAGGCTTATCAGCAACTGAGCATAGCAAAAGACAGAATTAGTAATTTCAGAAACAGGAGAACAGAAAATATATACTCCTAAGAGGTAAAGAAAGAAAAGAAGAGGAAGAAAGAACAAAGTAAAAGAAATATATCAGACACAGCCTGATGATATAACACATGTGTAATAAGATTAAAATAAAAAAAGAAAAATATGGTAAGATGGGCATGGTGGTACATATCTGTAGTCCCAGCTACTTAGGAGGCTGAGATGGGAGAATCCATTGAGCTTACAAGTTTGGAAACAGGCTGAGCAACATAGCAAGATCTCATTTCAAAAAAGAAAAATGGAAGACGAAGTAGTTTTACACAATATTTGAGAGTTAATTGTTGCTGGTGCAGTGGCTCAAGTGGTAGAGTGCCTGCCTAGCAAGCACAAGGCCCCTGAGTTCTCAAGCCCCAATACCACAAAAAGAAAAAAGAGAGAGAGAGAGAGAGAAGTAATTGCTGACAATTTCCCAAAATTAATGAAGGAAATCAATTCACTGACTCAAGTTCATTTAATCACAGAAGGGCATTTAAGACACTTAGTCATAGTCAAACTGCTGAAAACCATGACAGACAAAAATTTCAAAATGCCCAGAGAAAAAAAGACAAATTTTTTCAAAGTAATCACAAAATACTGATGGCTGACTTCAAAACAGAAATAATAGAACCCAAAGAAAACCAAAATCGACTTTTTTTTTAAATCAACATTTTATAGTACATAAAGAAAACAGAAAATAAACATCAACTTAGAATCAGATAAGCAGGGAGAGTTTTCTTTTAAAATGTGACATAAAAGCACATTTGATTAACAAAGCATGGTAAGAATTTGATGTCAACAGATTTTCACTGAAATAAGTATAAAAGAATTCATTTGGTAGAAGTAAAATTAGCCTAATAGAAAGAAAGAAATTCAGAAAATAGTAGGAGCAGTGGAAACATCTAACATGCAAGTTTATAAAGAAATAATCCTGTTATCTTCCTGAATTTAAAAAATATATATACATAAAACATATGACAAAATATCACAAATGGAAAGAAGGGATTCAGAGGTCTAAAAGGTCTAAAATTTTATCCATATTGAGAAAATAGTAAAATTAAAATGTTTATATTGTAATAATTTTATATTGTAATAATAATAAATTATAATTTGAATAATAATTCATGACTTGAAGAAGTCATGAATTGAAAATTTATTATGAAATTCATCAACTATAATAATTTTAACCATACCTGTATTTTCCCTTTCAATTACAACTATGCCAAAAATATTTATAGGACTGGAGGTGTGGCTCAAGTGGTAGAGCACCTGCTTTGTAAGAATGAATCCCTGAGTTCAAACCCCAGTCCCACCAAAAAAATAAAAGATACAAAACTTAGTGGGTCTATCCTGTCTTTGTGTATAACACTGTTTAATAAATAAACTTCCAAGATTCAAAACATTTATTTATAAAATAAACTATTTTCTTAGCCACCAATTTAAGAATTCACATTATAATCATTAAATAAAGCTCTAAAAGAAAAACAGTATTTATGAAAAAGAGGGTACTGCACCATAGCTGGAACAATTTGGGCAACAAAATGAATAGAGTGTGATTGGATTATAATTCAAAGTATAATAATACATACCCATGAGTCTGTACTGATACAGATAAATGATTGAAAACAAGTAGGGGACAAAATTCCAATTCTTATTGTAATTCCAAATAAGTGAAGTGGATACTTCACCCTCAAAACTGTAGAATGTAACTCCCCCCTCCTTCAGTACATTTATACATACTGACTTCCTTCCAGAGAATACAGTCAAAAAGAGAGAAAAGTAACTTTACAGTAGAGAACACTTACAGTACCTTTGTCCCACACTCAATGTTGACATGGCTATCACCATTGAAGTTATGAAATATTTTTTTAATATTCATTTTTTTATTCATTTATTCACATGTGCATACATTGTTTGGGTCATTTCTCCCCTCTTCCCCCTGCCCCCATTCTCTCCTCCCCTCTTCCCCTCGCTTCCAGGCAGAACCTGTTCTGCCCTTATCTCTAATTTTGTTGAAGAGTAGAAATAAGCAATAATAAGGACATAGCATTTTTGCTAGTTGAAATAAGGACAGCTATACAGAGAGATTCCTAGCATTGCTTTCATGTACAAATGTGTTATAACCCAGGTTGATTCATCTCTAACTGATATTTACACTGGTTCCTGATCCCCTTCTGGTGTTGACCTCTGTCAATTTAAGGTTTCTGTATTAATTCTTCTGGAGTGGGGACAACAAATGCTTTCATAATTAGGGTTTTCTACCTATCCCCATACCTCCTGTATGTGCTCTCCCCTTGTCATGTGACCCAAGTCCAACAACATTGCTGTATTTTCCCCAGATCTAAAGTCTGCATATGAGGGAGAACATATGATTTTTGGTCTTCTGAGCCTGGCTAACTTTGCTCAGAATGATATTCTCCAGTTCCATCCATTTACCTGCAAATGATAACATTTTGTTCTTCTTCATGGCTGCACAAAATTCCATTGTGTATAAATACCACATTTTCTTGATCCATTCGTCAGTAGTGGGGTATCTTGGTTGTTTCCATAACTTGGCTATTGTGAATAGTGCCGCAATAAACATGGGTGTGCAGGTGCCTCTGGAGTAACCTGTATCACATTCCTTTGGGTATATCCCCAGGAGTGGATTGCTGGATCATATGGCAGATCTATGTATATGTTTTTAAGAAGCCTCCATATTTTTTTTCCAGAGTGGTTGCATTAGCTTGCATTCCCACCAGCAGTAGATTAGGGTTCCTTTTTCCCCACATCCTTTCCAACACATGTTGTTGGTGGTGTTTTTGATGATGGCTATTCTAACAGGGGTGAGGTGGAATCTTAGTGTGGTTTTGATTTGCATTTCTTTTATGGCTAGAGATGGTTAGCATTTTTTCATGTGTTTTTTTGGCCATTTGAATTTCTTCTTTCGAGAAAGTTCTGTTTAGTTCAGTTGCCCATTTCTTACTTAGTTCATTGATTTTAGGAGAGTTTAGTTTCTTAAGTTCCCTGTTTGTTCTGGTTATCAGTCCTTTGTCTGATGTGTAGCTTGCAAATATTTTCTCCCACTCTGTGGGTGATCTCTTCAGTTTAGAGACCATTTCTTTTGTTGTGCAGAAGGTTTTTAATTTTATGAAGTCCCATTTGTCCATCCTTTCTCTTAGTTGCTGGGCTGCTGAGGTTCTATTGAGGAAATCCTTGCCTATACCTATTACTTCCAGAGTGTTTCCTGCTCCTTCCAGTACTAACTTCAGAGTTTCAGGTCTGAAATTGAGGTCCTTGATCCATTTTGAGTTGATACTAGTACAGGGTGATAAACATGGATCTAGTTTCAGTTTCTTGCAGACAGGTAACCACTTTTCCCAGCAACATTTGTTGAAGAGGTTGTCTTTTCTCCATCGTATATTTTTGGCACCTTCATAAAAAATAAGGTGGGTATAGTTGTGTGGATTCATATCTGGATCTTCTGTTCTGTTCCACTTGTCCTCATGTATGTTTTTCTGCCAGTACCATGCTGTTTTTATTGCTATTGCTTTGTAATACAGTTTGAAGTTGGGTATTGTGATTCCTCCAGCATTGCTCTTTTTGCTGAGTATTGCCTTGGCTATTTGCCGTCTCTTGTGTTTCCAAATGAACTTAAGGGTAGTTCAATCTTTCTGATGAAAGTCATTGGGATTTTGATGAGAATTGCATTAAGCATGTAGATTGATTTTGGTAGTATAGCCATTTTTACTATGTTGATTCTACCAATCCATGAGCGCAGGAGATCTTTCCAGAAGATATGAAATATTGATGAGTATTAAGAACCTGTATGTACCCTTGAAATGATATGAAAATGGACTTTACTTCTGTGCTCTTCCTCTGAAACAGAAAACTCCAGGCTAATCATGAAGAAAATATCAGATGAATCCCAATTGAGGGACACTGGGTAAAATAGCTGACCAGTGTTCCAAGCACAATCTGAGAAACTGACAGTCAAGCCGAGTCTAAGTCGTCATTACTACTAGATATAATATGGTATTCTGAAGAGGATCCTGGAACAGAAAAAGAACATTAGGCAAAAGGAAAAGAAATCTGAATCTATCTGAACTTTAATGAATGAATTAATTAAATTAATACTGGTCATTAATTGAAACAAATGCACCAGTATATTATATGATGTTAATAATGGGGAAATAGAGATAGGGTAAGTAAGAATGCTCTTTACTAATTTCACAAATCCAAGACAGTTATACAGTAAGAACAGGTAAGTAGAAGAAAAGATAATAAAACAATGTTTTATTAATTTATAGGGAAGAAAAGAGAAAAATGAAAAGAAAAAGATAGATACATTTAACACCCACATTTATTAGTCATTACATAAATGTAAACAGACTAGATTTATATTAAAAAAAACTAAGATTACCCAAATCAATATTCAAAATGCCCACTGTAGGCTTCTTGCAGGAAGCACATTGTAATTCTAAAGTGCAAAATACAGCTGAAAATGAAATTACCATAAATCTGCTTTATTCATGATTTATTACAAGCAGCTTTGTCCACATTGGCAAAAAAAAAAAAATTAATCAAAAAAATTTCAAAAACAAAAATTTTAAATTGCCACACACACATTACACAACTCAGCTATTGCTAAGTGCTCGTAGTCAGTCCTGTGTTATTGCCAGTTGTCTTTAACTCATTGTGTGACCTATTGAGTGTTTTCCTGCCCTTAATTTTGTGAATATACACCTCTCAAAAACCAAATGGTGGTAGTGCTGCAGGTCTTGGCCAAGGCAGACAGTGGTCTAGATGGAAGCAACTTTGGAGCATCACTTGGAGGACACAATGAAGAATGCATCCATCATTGGAGTCCTGTGCACAGAGGCACAAGGACTTAATTCTGGCTGCCAGGAACCCTACCAGATCAACATGTTGGAGTGACATCAGTTCTAGCCCAGCAATCTGCTAAACTAAGCCCCACTGATAGTCCTGTGGTGTGTCTAGAATCAAATAATGAGAACATTATGACCCACAAACATGATCATGTCATGGTGGCAGTACACAAAATGGCCTCTTAACATTTCATGCCAGTTCTCTAGCAGCCTGTCATTGGGACCCATCCTACCTATGCTAATGTCTTATAAAATTATTGAAGTTCAATGGTTAGGCCATTTAATGTGCAATGGGCACTTTTCTAGTTATATGAGTAGCTTTTTAACAAAACTTTCAAGACACTAGTAAGAGGGGCTTAGGGGCATGGCTCAAGTGGTAGAGTGCTTGCCTCAGCACCTGAGTGCTGAACCTGAGTTCAAAATCTAGTACCACCAAAACAAAACACAACAACAACAAAAAATAACCCCAAGATATTGCTAAGAAGAAAGGACCATGTTTTGAAGCAGCAAGTCCATGACACACATTTTATATAGAATTTTGTTGTGTTTAATAAATCTGTTAGGAGGGGAAAAAAAAAAGCAAATGGTGCCCCCAAAGCAAGGTAAAGGTTACCGTAATCCTCCCAAGTGAAAAAGGACACACAACATGCTTAATTTAAAATTTTAAATTTTGATCTGTTGAAAAGCATTATGTCCGTAGCACACGTTGGGAGGTGTGATGGAAAAAACAAATAAAATAAAGCATCTGGAATATGTGAAATAAAAAGCATGAAATAAGATCTAGGTTTTGTTGTTGTTTTTTAAGCTGGGTGCTGGTGGCTCAAGCCTGTAATCCTAGCTACTCAGGAAGCAGAAATCAGGAAGATCAAGGTTCAAAGCCAGCCTGGGGTCCTGAGATCCTACCTTCAAAAAACCTATCACAAAAAAGGGCTGGTGGAGTGATTCAAGGTGTAGGCCTTGAGTTCAAATTCCAGTACCACAGAAAAGAAAAAAAAAAGGAGAGAGAAGAGAGGAGGAAGGGAGCAAGGAAGGAAGTGGTGAGGAAGGAGAGAGGAGGGATGAAGGAAGAGAGAGGGAGGAAAGAAGGGAAGAGAAAGGAAAGAAAGAATAAAAAGAGAACAAGAAAAGTAAAAATAGAAAAAAAGGACTTTATTTAATTTTCCCAAAATTTAAAGAAAGAAATAATATCAATTTTATAAAAATTCTCCTAGAAGGAACATTTCCTATCCATTTTTATAAATCCATAATATTCTTTTTGTGTATGTGTGCTGGGGTTTGAACTCAGGGCCTACACCTTGAGCCACTCCACCAGGCTTTTTTTGTGATGGGTTGTTTTAGAGATAGGGTATCACAAACTACTTGCCTGGTCTGGCTTCAAACCTTCATCCTCCTGATCTCTGCCTCCTGAGTAGACAGGATTGTAGGTGTGAGCCACTGGCACCTGACAATAATTACCTTTATACCAAAACATAACAAGATACATTACAGATCAGTATTTCTCATAAATATAGATATAAAAGTCCTGAGCAAAATATTAGTAAATCAAATTTAGTGTAATATAAACTGTACATAATTCTTTATGTAAATTCTTTATGCCAATCACAGAAGTTGGAGTCTATCCAGAATGTATCTGTACAGCTATAAAAATGAATGAATGATACTCAAGTAAAATAAAATATAGAATTAAGAAAAAGTAAATCAAACCAGTTTTGAACAGAACTTTCTCAAAAGAAGAATTCAAATAGTAAAAAAACACATGAAAAAATGCTCACCATCTCTAGCCATAAAGGAAATGCAAATTAAAACCACACTAAGATTCCACCTCACCCGTTAGAATAGCCATCATTAGCAACACCACCAACAGCAGGTGTTGGCGAGGATGCGGGAAAAAGGAACCCTCTTACACTGTTGGTGGGAATGCAAACTAGTACAACCACTCTGGAAAAAAATTTGGAGACTACTTAAAAAGCTAAACGTTGATCTACCATTTGATCCAGCAATACCACTCTTGGGGATATACCCAAAAGACTGTGTCACAGGTTACTCCAGAGGCACCTGCACACCCATGTTTATTGCAGCACTATTCACAACAGCCAAGTTATGGAAACAGCCAAGATGCCCCACCACTGATGAATGGATTAAGAAAATGTGGTATCTATACACAATGGAATTTTATGTGCAGCCATGAAGAAGAATGAAATGTTATCATTTGCTGGTAAATGGATGGAATTGGAGAACATCATTCTGAGTGAGGTTAGCCTGCCCCAAAAGACCAAAAATCATATGTTCTCCCTCATATGTGGACATTAGATCAAGGGCAAACACAATAAGGGGATTGGACTTTGGGCACATGATAAAAGCGAGAGTACACAAGGGAGGGGTGAGGATAGGTAAGACACCTAAAAAGTTAGCTAGTATTTGTTGCCCTCAACACAGAGAAACTAAAGCAGATACCTTAAAAGCAACTGAGGCCAATAGGAGAAGGGGACCAGGAACTAGAGAAAAGGTGAGATCAAAAAAGAATTAACATAGAAGGTAACACCCACGCACAGGAAATCAATGTGAGTCAATGCCCTGTATAGCTATCCTTATCTCAGCTAGCAAAAACCCTTTTCCTTCCTATTATTGCTTATACTCTCTCTACAACAAAATTAGAAATAAGGGCAAAATAGTTTCTGCTGGGTATTGAGGGGGGGGAGCGGGAGGGGGTGGAGTGGGTGGTAAGGGAGGGGGTGGGGGCAGGGGGGAGAAATGACCCAAGCCTTGTATGCACATATGAATAATAAAAGAAAAAAAAGACAAAAAAAAAAAAAAAAGAAAAGGTAAATCAAACCAGTTTTGATGTTTCGCACTCAGGAGGCTGAGGCAGGAGCAACACAAGTTTCAGACCAGCCTGGACTACATAGTGAGCTCCAGGCCAGACTGCACTACATAGAAAGACCCTGTCTCAGTAAATAAATAAATAAATAAATAAATAAGTGAATCACAAAAGAAAATGCGCTGCACAAACCATTTATGTAATGTCTATAAACAATACTAATCTAATCTAATGACAGTAGAGGTCACAAGAGGAGTTACTCTGAGGGAGAATGGTGACTGCACTGGGTTAAGGTGTGTATTCTGGGATGTAATGATATTCTGTGTCTTGATCTCAGAGTTGGTTTTATGAATTCATTTATGTTGTAAGCATGTATCGAGCCCTAGACTTTGATTTGTGAATTTTTTGTATGTGTATGTGTTCTATGCTTCTATGAAAAGCTTTTTTTTCTTTTTTTGGTGTTGGAGATTGAACCCAAAACCTTGCACATGGTAAGCACTCACTCTTACCACTGAGCTATACCCCAGGCCCCTGAATTTTTAAAAAGTCCTCCTTTTACCCAGTCTCCTTTATTGCCAGGAAACATTAAACATATCTGTGAAATATGTCTATCTTCTTTTTTTAGTTTTATACTTAAAGTTTCTCATCTCAAATTTAGAATCAAAGATGCTCAGCGATTAGTTCTCAGCAGTGTGCTGATGGAGGTATGAGTCTGATTCTGCCATCACCGTTTAGCCATTTTAAAATTGTTCCCCAAGGTCTGCTCTCTTATCTCCTTCCAACTCCCTCAGAAAACTGTTAGTGACGTGGGAATCTAGACAATTGCACAACCCTTCTAATGACAATCTTGGAATTAAGACTTTATGCATCACTAGCTGTGTGCATGTACAGTGAGGTAAAATTAATATCCTCTGTGTTGTTTAGTCTATATTTCATTGGCTGGCTGCCTAGAATGACTAAGGCAACTGCCTGAAAAGTGACCCCTTCCCCTTCTTTTTTTAAAAAAAGAAAAAGAAGAGAAGGCAAACTTTGGATTTACTCCTGCCAGAGGGAAAATTAATAAATGACTTTAAAAATAAACTAAAAGGGGAAAAGGAGTCCTCACGCTAGTAGATTCTTTACAGCTCAAAAAGAAAAGTGCTTGATTCAGACATAGTTGCAACCAGGCCAAATTGTCACCTGTGCTCCAGTGATTTACAAATTCAGAGGTGATATTCACAGGCAGTTCTTGTCTTACATCAAATCTTAATGCCAAGTTGATTATACTGTGAGTTATGTACTATAGCATCTCATGTGATACGGATGACACTAGTATTATTTATGCCAATTCTCTCTCTCTCTCTCTCTTTCTGGTGGTACTGAAATTTGCACTTAGGACCTCCCACTTGAGCTACTTCGCCAGGCCTTAAGGCAGTTCTCTGAAAATATTTCATTGTAATTTCATTAAGTTCACATATTGTGTGTACACTCCATATTTATGCCAGAATGTACATCCTCAAGTACTACACGTGGGAAAGATTAAAATATGAATCCCCTGGTCAGGCACCAGTGGCTCACACCTGTAATCCCAGCTACTCAGGAGGCAGAGATCAGGAGGGTCACGGTTCAAAGCCAGCCGGGGCAAATAGTTCCTTGACACCCTATCTTGAAAAACCCTTCACAAAAAAAGGGGTGGTAGAGTGGCTTAAGGTGAAGGCCCTGCGTTCAAGCTCCAGTACTGCAATAAAAAAGATTTAATTTATTTTTATGACATAGACATTCAGCCAGATATATTCTGGTTAAAAGGTAAACTGGTTTGTAGTTGCCCACTTTCTGGTTCTAGTTCAGGTTTTTTTTTTATTTATTTTTTTCTATTCATATGTGCATACAAGGCTTGGGTCATTTCTCCCCCATGCTCCCACCCCCTCCCTTACCACCCACTCCGCCCCCTCCCTCTCCCCCCAACCCCCTCAATACCCAGCAGAAACTATTTTGCCCTTATTTCTAATTTTCTTGTAGAGAGAGTATAAACAATACTAGAAAGGGACAACGGTTTTTTCTGGTTGAGATAAGGATAGCTATACAGGGAGTTGACTCATATTAATTTCCTGTGCGTGTGTGTTACCTTCTATGTTAATTCTTTCTGATCTCACCTTTTCTCTAGTTCCTCATCCCCTTCTCCTATTGGCCTCAGTTGCTTTTAAGGTATCTGCTTTAGTTTCTCTGCGTTGAAGGCAACAAATGTTAAGTAATTTTTTAGGTGTCTTACCTATCCTCACCCCTCCCTTGTATGCTCAAAGTCCAATCCCCTTATTGTGTTTGCCCTTGATCTAATGTCCACATATGAGGGAGAACATACGATTTTTGGTCTTTTGGGGCAGGCTAACCTCACTCAGAATGATGTTCTCCAATTCCATCCATTTACCAGCAAATGATAACATTTCGTTCTTCTTCATGGCTGCACATAAAATTCCATTGTGTATAGATACCACATTTTCTTAATCCATTCATCAGTGGTGGGGCATCTTGGCTGTTTCCATAACTTGGCTATTGTGAATAGTGCCACAATAAACATGGGTGTGCAGGTGCCTCTGGAGTAACCTGTGTCACAGTCTTTTGGGTATACCCCCAAGAGTGGTATTGCTGGATCAAATGGTAGATCACTGTCTAGCTTTTTAAGTAGCCTCCAAATTTTTTTCCAGAGTGGTTGTACTAGTTTACATTCCCACCAACAGTGTAAGAGGGTTCCTTTTTCCCCGCATCCTCACCAACACCTGCTGTTGGTGGTGTTGCTAATGATGGCTATTCTAACAGGGGTGAGGTGGAATCTTAGCGTGGTTTTAATTTGCATTTCCTTTATGGCTAGAGATGGTGAGCATTTTTTCATGTGCTTTTTTGCCATTTGAATTTCTTCTTTTGAGAAAGTTCTGTTTAGTTCACTTGCTCATTTCTTTATTGGTTCATTAGTTTTGGGAGAATTTAGTTTTTTAAGTTCCCTATATATTCTGGTTACCAGTCCTTTGTCTGATGTGTACCTGGCAAATATTTTCTCCCACTCTGTGGGTGTTCTCTTCAGTTTAGAGACCATTTCTTTTGATGAACAGAAGGTTTTTACTTTTATGAGGTCCCATTTATCTATTCTATCTCTTAGTTGCTGTGCTGCTGGGGTTTCGTTGAGAAAGTTCTTACCTATACCTACTAACTCCAGAGTATTTCCTACTCTTTCCTGTATCAACTTGAGAGTTTGTGGTCTGATATTAAGATCCTTGATCCATTTTGAGTTAATCTTGGTATAGGGTGATATACATGGATCTAGTTTCAGTTTTTTGCAGACTGCTAACCAGTTTTCCCAGCAGTTTTTGTTGAAGAGGCTGCTATTTCTCCATCATATATTTTTAGCTCCTTTGTCAAAGACAAGTTGGTTATAGTTGTGTGGCTTCATATCTGGGTCCTCTATTCTGTTCCACTGGTCTTCATGTCTGTTTTTGTGCCAGTACCATGCTGTTTTTATTGTTATTCCTTTATAATATAGTTTGAAGTCAGGTATTGTAATACCTCCTGCATTGTTCTTTTGACTGAGTATTGCCATGGTTATTTGTGGCCTCTTCTGTTTCCATATAAATTTAACAGTAGATTTTTCAATCTCTTTAATGAATGTCATTGGAATTTTGATGGGAATTGCATTAAACATGTAGATTACTTTGGGGAGTATTGACATTTTTACTATGTTGATTCTACCAATCCATGAGCATGGGAGATCTCTCCACTTTCTATAGTCTTCCTCAATCTCTTTCTTCAGAAGTGTATAGTTTTCCTTGTAGAGGTCTTTCACATCTTTTGTTAGGTTTACACCTAGGTATTTGATTTTTTTTTTTTTGAGGCTATTGTAAATGGAATTGTTTTCATACATTCTATTTCAGTTTCCTCACTTTTGGTGTATAGAAATGCTAATGATTTTTCTATGTTGATTTTATATCCTGCTACCTGGCTATAGCTATTGATGATGTCTAAAAGCTTCTGAGTAGAGTTTTTTGGGTCTTTAAGGTATAGGATCATGTCATCTGCAAATAGGGATATTTTGACAGTTTCTTTACCTATTTGTATTCCTTTTATTCCTTCTTCTTGCCTAATTGCTCTGGCTAGGAATTCCAGTACTATGATGAATAGGAGTGGAGATAGTGGGCATCCTTGTCTGGTTCCTGATTTTAGAGGGAATGGTTTCAGTTTTTCTCCGTTAAGTATAATGCTGGCTGTAGGTTTGTCATATATAGCTTTTATAATGTTGAGGTACTTTCCTTCTATTCCTAGTTCTCTTAGAGCTTTTATCATGAAATAGTGTTGGATCTTATCAAAGGCTTTTTCTGCATCTATTGAGATGATCAAGTGGTTTTTGTCTTTGCTTCTGTTAATGTGGTTTATTACATTTATTGATTTTCGTATGTTGAACCACCCCTGCATCCCTGGGATGAAGCCTACTTGGTCGTGGTGAATAATCTTTTTGATGTGTTGTTGAATTCAGTGTGCCATTATTTTGTTGAGGATTTTTGCATCAATGTTCATTAAGGAGATTGGCCAATAGTTCTCCTTTTTGGAGGTGTCCTTGCCTGGTTTTGGGATAAGTGTAATACTGGCTTCATAAAATGTGTTAGGCAGTTTTCCTTCCTTTTCTATTTTGTGGAACAGTTTAAGGAGGGTTGGTATCAGTTCTTTTTAAAGGTCTGATAGAATTCAGCAGAGAATCCATCAGGTCCTGGACTTTTCTTTTTTGGGAGACTCTTGATTGCTGCTTCAATTTTATTTTGTGTTACAGATCTATTCAGGTAATTAATGTACTCTTGGTTCAATTTTGGATGATTATAACTTTCTAGAAATCTGTCCATTTTTTCAAGATTTTTGAATTTATTTGAATATAGGTTCTCAAAGTAGTCTGATGATTTCCTGAACTTCCATGGTGTTTGTTGTTATCTCCCCTTTTGCATTCCTGATTCTACTAATTTGGGGTTTTTCTCTCCTCATTTTAGTCAGGTTTGCCAGGGGTCTATCGATCTTGTTTATTTTTTCAAAGAACCAACTTTTTGTTTCAATAATTCTATGTATGGTTTTTTTGGTTTCTATTTCATTGATTTCAGCTCTTATTTTTATTATTTCTCTCCTTCTATTTGTTTTTGGATTTGCTTGTTCTTGTTTTTCTAGGAGTTTGAGATGTATCATTAGGTCACTGATTTGGGATCTTTCAGTCTTTTTAATATATGCACTCATGGCTATAAACTTTCCTCTCAGGACTGCCTTTGCTGTGTCCTAGAGGTTCCGGAAGGTTGTGTTTTCATTTTTATTGACTTCCAGGAACTTTTTAATTTCCTCTTTTATTTCATCAATGATCCATTCTTCATTAAGTAATGAGTTATTTAGTTTCTAGCTGTTTGCATGTTTTTTGTCTTTACTTTTGTTGTTGAGTTCTACTTTAACTGCATTGTGATCAGATAGTATGCATGGTATAATTTTATTTTCTTATATTTGCTGAGACTTGCTTTGTGCCCTAGGATATGATCTATTTTGGAGATGGTTCCATGGGCTGCTGAGAAGAATGTATATTGTGTAGAAGTTGGATGAAATGTTCTGTAGACATCAACTGGGTCCATATGATCTATTATATATTTTAGATCTTCGATTTCTTTACTGATTTTTTGTTTGGATGATCTCTCTGTTGATGATAATAGGGTGTTAAAGTCACCCACAACCACTGAGTTGGCATTAATATATGCTTTTAGGTCTTTCAGGGTATGTTTGATGAAATTGGGTACATTGACATTGGGTGCATACAGGTCGATGATTATTACTTCCTTTTGGTCTATTTCCCCTTTTATTAGTATGGAATGTCCTTCTTTATCTTGTTTGATCAATGTAGGTTTGAAGTCTACTTTGTCAGGGATAAGTATTGCTACTCCTGCCTGTTTTGGGGGGACATTTGCTTGGTAAATCTTCTTCCAGCCTTTCATCCTTAGCCTATGCTTATTTCCATCGGTGAGAGGGTCTCCTGTAAGCAACAAATTGTTGGATTTTCCTTTTTAATCCATTTCATCAAGCGGTGCCTTTTGATGGGTGAATTAAGTCCATTAACATTAAGCGTTAGTACTGATAGGTATGTGGTGATTCCTGTCATTTAGTTGTCTTAGTTGTTTGAAGGTTTGATTGTGTGTACCTAAGTTGAGGTTACTCTCTACTGCCTTGCTTTTTCTTTTCCTGTGGTTTGGTGCTGCCTGTCTTTTCATGGTTAAGTTGGGTTTCACTTTCTGTGTGCAGAATCCCTTGCAGAATCTTTTGTAGTGGTGGCTTTGTGGTCACATCTTGTTTTAGTTTCTGCTTATCATGGAAGACTTTTATTGCTCCATCTATTTTGAATGATAGCTTTGCTGGGTAGAGTATCCTGGGGTTGAAGTTATTTTCATTCAGTGCCTGGAAGATCTCATCCCGCGCTCTTCTTGCTTTTAATGTTTCTGTTGAGAAGTCTGCTGTGATTTTGATGGGTTTACCTTTGTATGTTACTTGTTTTTTCTCTCTTACAGCCTTCAATATTCTTCCCAGTTATATTCCATAGTTTCTGAACTTTTTGTTTTAATGATAATATGTTGTGGGGTAGTTCTATTTTGATCCTGTCTGTTTGGTGTCCTGGAGGCCTCTTGCATCTGTATGGGAATATATTTCTCTAGATTTGAGAAATTTTCCGTTATTATTTTGTTGAATAGATTACGCATTCCCTTCGCTTGCACCTCTTCTCCTTCTTCGATGCCCATGATTCTCAAGTTTGGTCTTTTGATGGAGTTGGTGAGTTCTTGCATTTTCTTTTCACAGGTCTTGAGTTGTTTAATTAATAGTTCTTTGGTTTTTCCATTAATTACCATTTCATCTTGAAGTTCTGAGATTCTGTCTTCTGTTTGTTCTATTCTGCTGGATTGGCCTTCTGTTTTGTTTTGCAGTTCTGTTTCGTTCTTTTTTCTGAGGTTTTCCATATCCTGGCTGGTTTCCTCTTTAATGTTGTCTATTTTTGTCCTGAGTTCACTTATCCATTTATTCATTGTGTTCTCTGTTTCACTTTGGTGTTTATACAGTGCTTCTATGGTTTCCTTTATTTCTTCTTTTGCTTTTTCAAATTCTCTATTTTTGTTGTCTTGGAATTTCTTGAGTGTCTCCTGTGCATTTTGGTTGACCCTATCCAGTATCATCTCTATAAAATTCTCATTGAGTACCTGTAGTATGTTTTCTTTTAAATTATTCTTGTGGGCTTCATTGGGTCCTTTGGCATAGTTTATCTTCATTTTGTTGGAGTCTGGATCTGAGTATCTATTTTCTTCATTCCCCTCTGGTTCCTGTACTAATTTTTTGCTGTGGGGAAACTGGTTTCCCTGTTTTTTCTGTCTTCCCATCATTGTCTTTGGTGTTGTTACTGTCCCTGTACTGTGTGCAATTAAGTATTTTCTAGCTTGTAATAATAACAATGGTGATATTTAGAATGGAAAGGTGAGTGGAGATGGAAAGCAAGAAGTTAAAGAAAAGGGAAAAACAAATAAACAGACAAGAAGGAGAAAACAGAACAAGGAATCAGACAAGAAAGTTCCAAAGGTATAAACAGGGATTGTTAGTGTACTAATTGACAGTAAGCTGAACAGGCATTAGAGAGACAGAGAGAGGATTGAAAATAAAAAATAAAAAAAAATAAGAATAAAAATAAAAAGTATTTGAAAGAAATATATATATATGAAAATAAAATAAAATGAAATGAAAAATAGAAAAATTAAAAAAAAAAAACAAAAAAACAACCAACCAAAAAACCTCCAAGTTCAAATGCAATGAAGTTTCAGTCTTTATAATTTGGGTGTCCGTCTCAGTCTCCAATCCTGGAGATGGTGCCTCAGATGTTGTTCTGTAGTTGTCTCATCAAAGGGGATGCATAAAGTAGAACAAAACTACACACACACACACACACACACACACAAAACCCCCACCAAGTGTCCCAAGTTCAAATGCAATACAGTTTCAGTAAGTTTTTCAGCATGCAGGTGTAATTCAGTTGTTCTCTCATCAAAGGTAGGGAGAAAAAGAGAAGAAAGAAAAAAAAAGAGTCTGGAGACAGTTCTTAGAATTGTATCTGTGGCTGAGGCTTGCCTGCCCACTGCTGTCAGCCTGCTATTGCTGGAGGCATTATTTATGCAGATCTCTGGGGTGAGCTTAGCACTCACCTGGCCCTGCAGGCTTTGTTTACTCAGAGTTCTCCTGTGCGTGAGCCTCTGCTACAAGCTTTCCCCTCTCCAAGCACACTGGGGGAGGTGACACTGCACCCGCGTTCTCAGGCCTGTGTGTTTATTTACAGTTCATGTGGGACGTGGGTCTTCCCCCCTCTCCTGTGCAGTTTTCCTCCCACCACCACTTTTACAAGCTTTCCTACTCCTGATTACTGGGCAGTGCTGCTGCTCCTGCCAGCTGCCATGTTTGTTTACAACTCACATGGAAAGTGGGCCTTCTCCCCTCTCCTGTGGAGTTTTCCTCCCTCCGCCACTCTCACAAGCTTTCCCGCTCCTGTTGCTGGGTGTGCACCCCCGCTCCCGCTGGAGCCTCTGCTGCCCGCCCGGCTTGTTTATTTACAGTTCCAGGAAGGATTCCCTTCCCCCAATCTTTGGCGCTCCGTGCGCCCCATCCTCTTTCCCACGTGTCTTTATTGTTCTTATTGCTTATTACTCAGTTTCTCTTTTTTCCCCAGGTGGAGGTCAGTCTGTCCAGGGGGCTATGCTACTCTGGCCCAGGCTGGTCTGTGGGAGTACTGTGGTGCCACAAAGCTCACCTTGTCCACATCTTTCCAAGCCATCTGGGCAACTGGTGGCCCAGGGGCCCTCCTCGTTTCTCCATTTAACATGAAGTGGAGATGCTCTGCGCCAGCTGGAGGTGTGGAGGGGTCAAAGTTTTGCCTCTTCTGGGTGGTTTTGCCTGCAAGGTGTGTCTCCAGTGTCTCTCCAAGATTTCACTATAGGAGGCTCGCTTTCTGCTTCCTTCCTCTAGCTGCCATCTTGGAATCCCCTAGTTCAGGTTTTTTAAAGAAGACTATTGCATACATATAATTGGTAAACTATGCCATACAGCTTGACTCTTATTCAATTCTTATGTATCAAGGAGTATATGGCACTCTGATATTACATACAAAGGAAAATTCCTGGCACCTTCCACCATGAGAGACAGAAAAGCTATGTTAGATGTAATTTGCTAAATTTTAACAAAAAAATTTTTAACAGAATATGTCTAAACACCAAATAGGAAATGTGGAACATTTTCTTCATGACCCAAATATTTCACATCTATTTTCACTTAGAAAAATCATCAATTTTACAATTCATACCTTATATTTGTATTCTGTTCTCTTCTGTCATCCAGCTCTAACATGCTAAAATATACAAAATAAAATGCACCTTACATTTTTGTCCTAAATATACTTACTGTAAAAATGAAGGGAGAGAGTAAAGACACTTTAAGTGCCTGTTGAATTTAGTGCTTATATTTTAAAGGGACTTGTATAGATTTAAGAAAATAAAAAGAGGACGTAGAGTGGCTCAAGCAGTAAAACACCTGCTAAGCAAGTGTGATGTCCTGAGTTCAAATCCCAGTGCTGCCAAAAATAATAGTAATAAATAATAATAAAAAGAGGCTCTTTAATATGCTATATTGGTTTTGACACTTATTCAATTGTATAATATAATCTAAGTGCTGGTAGTGTGGCTTAAGTGGTAGAGCTCCTGTATACTAAGTGTGAGGCCCTGAGTTCAAACCTTGGTATCACCAAAAAAAAAATTTCCAAACTGTGTAATACAATCTAGTGATCATAGGAGCATTAGTCACAAGCGTCAAAGCGAGAAACTGTGCAAACATCTATCAACTGATGAATGGATAAACAAAAAGTACATATCTGTACAAAGGAATTTAATTCAGAAATAAATTGGTACATTATAACATAGATAAACTTCAAAAACATTTTTCTAACTGAAGGGAACCAGTCACAAAAGACCACATATTTCATAATCCAATTAATGTGAAATATCCAAAATGGACTAATCTATATAGAGACAATGTCAATTAATGGATTGAGGAAGGGAGGGGAAAACTGCAAACAAGCACAGTATTGCTTTTAGAAGTGGTAAAAATATCCTAAATTTTAGATTGTGGTAGATGCTTTTTTATTGTTATTATTTGGCAGTACTAGGGCTTGAACTCAGGGCCTCACACCTGCTGGGCAGGTACCCTACCACTTGAGCCACTCCACCAGCCATGATTGTACAAGAAGGATTACAATCCTGTGAATATGCTTAAAACCATGGACTATGTACCTTAGGTGATTTATATGATATGTGAATTACCTCACATGTAGTTTAACATACGAAATCATTCTGGAACTTAAATTCCATTAGCTATTTTTCACAATGATGCAACAATTTTTCTGTCAGTTTTATAAGGCGTTAGATATTACATGTTTTGCAACTATGCAAACTTCAGATGAAAATGTTTAGATGTCAATTTAGAAATATGTGAGGAGTAGTAAGTTTTCCCAAAATCCTTTTGAAGGGTGTGCCAGCAAAACAGTGTAAACCCCATGGATTAGAAGAAGGAATGTGACCTAAATAGTTATTACTGTGGTCCACAGGAGAGTTATTAGCACTTCCACTGAAGCAACTGTAGTGAGAAAAGAAGGTAAATGTTTACTCACTCATCCATAAGCTTATAAAAGTAGTTTCGCAGGGCAGGCAGAGTGGCTCAAGTGGCAGAGCACATGCCTAGAAAGCACGAGCCCCTGAGTTCAAGCCCCAGTGCCGCCAAAATTTTTTTTAAAAGTTCCTCAAGGAATGTTTATCAAATAAGCCTTGAAGGGATGATGTCTGAGGTTCCTTCACAGTGTGTGGACCACTGCTTTACACAGTATAATTGCCCCAGGAAAAGTTAGTCCATGTTTAGTGAGGAAAGAAAATGTATGGATTTGCACAAAATCCTACACTTTTTCTTTCATAAATAAATTTGTCCTCTGTCCCTTAGCAATCTTTTTGCTTTGCTTCTGAACAGGCTGCAAAGAGAACTGTTTAAAGAGGATTGTTTTTTTCACAAGTGGGCTGTGAATGAGAAAGATAAGTGTCTCAAAGAGAAATAACAAAATCATGGTCCTATTTAGAGCATTTGTAGATGAGAAGGTTTGAGTCCATCCTCAAGCTCAGGAGATGGGGTAAGAATTTCTTTTAGAAGAGAGTGGAAGGGAGCCTTGATACTGTCACACCCTCTCCTGTTAGTCAAGCTAAGCCAGAGGAGTTTCTTCTCCCCAGTGTCTACCTCTCCAGTTGTAAGCTATGAAACAGCTCTTCAAGAAAGCATTTGGGGCAGGTGGAACTTATTTATGAAGGGAATCATCATAAGGAGTAGTGTGTGAGCGTTGCTTTCTTAATGTGCAAGAAGCCTTGACAAATCTATCACTAAAAAGTTGATGTAATGCGTGTTTCCTTATTTATGGTCATAGATAGCAGCACTGTGTTACCACTGAGGACTTCACGTGGAAGACTCAGCAGTGATTTGCATTAATGACAGAAAGGATGATATTTTAGGCAGAATGTGTGGTGAAAGATTGGGGAGAATTAGTGTCCCATTCTCCTGACCACCTGTGACAGGATTCTCAAGTTCCATCCTCAGAGAGTCACCCCTTTGTGTTTAAGAATAAGGCAAGACCTCTCCAAACCTCAGCTTTCCAGAGCTCCTGGGAACCAGTAATTCCTTAAGAATCCCTTGTCATTTACACTTTATGATGCTAATCAATCAACCAACTACAGTGTCCTATTACTGACCTACTGACCACCAAGCTTAAAGTTCAATTCAGGTTCATGCCTACAAAGACTCTATAGTGTAATTGCATAGAATAAGGCACAGAGAAAGCTATCACTGTATAAATTCCTTTCTCAGAGAACCAAATACATGGAGCAAAAACACTGAACACCAGAAAACTACTCAGAGACTTGCTCTATCAATTCTTCTCTTTCTCATGAATTATCAGCCATTACCTCCGACAACATGCAATCATTTCTGTCATCTAAATGAACAGAAATAACAACAAAGAATAATTTTCCTAGGACACTGGCTGTGGCGACTGCAGTGCTCTCCAGCACCAATTTATTGTGACTCTGTCGTACAAAGTTCTTTGAAAATGTAGCCTATAACTCCCTACGTTCTGTTTCTCTGGAATCCATTCTGGTCAGATGACACATCCCCCACCAGGCCACCAAAACATCCAGTGAGCTCCAAAGCACTAACTCTAATGGTCAGTGGTGTGCATTTAGCTTTTCCATCTATCATAGTCTTCTGAAAGCAGTCACTCTCCTCTGGAGCAATTTCTTGACCCCACTGTCTAGGACACCACACTCTTGGATTTCCCTCATGTTCTTGGTTTCTTCTTTTTATTATTTTTTGACCATCTTTGTGTCATTATGTTGTAGATCTTTCTTTTTTTTTTTTTTTTTGACTATACTGGAGTTTGACCTCAGAGCCTTGTGCTTGTTAGGCAGGTGCTCTGCACTTGAGCCATGCATCCAGTCCCTATGTTGTATAAATTTAAATATTGAATTTTGGTGCTTATTTTGGCAGCATATGTACTAAAATTGGAACAATACAGAGAAGATTATCATGGCCACTGTGGATGACATGCAAATTTGTGAAGCGGTCTGTTTTTTAAAAGAAATATTGAATTTTGTAGGCTTAATCTTATGATCAGTTCTGTGTTATTTCAGCATTATTTCTGCAAGATCCCAATGGTTTTAATTTCATTACTTGCTGACAACCCCCAAATTCACATGTCCAACTGAAACCCAGTATTTTCAGAGTACAACTCTTATTTTTGTTTTGTTTTTTACAGTACTGGGCCTTGAATTCAGGGCCTTCACCTTGAGCCACT
Source organism: Castor canadensis (assembly GCF_047511655.1). Taxonomy (NCBI): domain Eukaryota; kingdom Metazoa; phylum Chordata; class Mammalia; order Rodentia; family Castoridae; genus Castor; species Castor canadensis. The sequence goes on along the minus strand of NC_133388.1, from coordinate 180,132,527 downwards.
CCACCAGCCCAAATTTTTGTGAAGGGTTTTTTGAGATAGGGTCTTGTGAACTATTTTCCTGGGCTGGCTTTGAACTGTGATCCTCCTGATCTCTGCCTCATGAGTAGCTAGGATTACAAGCGTGAGCCACCAGCTCCCTACCCACATCCAATTTTTAATAAATCCAGATAATCTCTATTGAAATGATTTTGAAGCTGGGTGTGATGGTACAAGTGATGGTGATCCAGCACTCAAAGGCTGAGGCTGGAGGAATTTTGAGGCTGGTCTTGGCTAACTAATGAGGCCCGGTCTCAAACAAATAAACAAATTATTTTTAAAGTGTTTTCTCTAATTGGAAAGCTGATTCTAAATTGTTAATGAAAATGTAAAAGATAGCCAAGGTTCTTGAAAAAGAACAAAAAAGTGAGAGAATTTTTTTCTGTTGTACTGGGGTTTGAACTCAGGGCCTCACTCTGCAACTTGAGCCACTCCACCAGCCCAAGGAGAATGTTCTTCTACATATTGTGATGGCTAATTTTGTGCTAATTTGGTTTGGCTATAATGCCCAGATGATTAGTCACATGTGTAGATATTTCTATGAAGGATTTTTTTAAAATATGATTAATATGTACATCTGTAGACTTTGTGTAAAAGCAGATGGCCCTCCACAACATATGTGGGCCTCAAATAATGTGTTGAATGCCTTAAGGGGAAAAAATCTAAGGAAACCAGGAAAAAAGTAACTCCGCCTCCAGTCTGCCTTCAGACGTGAGCTGCGGTATCAGCTCCTCCCTGGATCTGTAATCGGTCACCTGCCAGCCTGCTCTGCAGATTTTGAACTTATCAACCCCTACAATTTCTTAAAATAAATCTCTCTCCTTCTTTCCCACCCTCCCTAAATATACAAAAGCACACTCACATGCATACACAGTATTGTTACTCTGGAGAATCCTAATACATATATAAAGACTTTTATAAAATACAATATTTAAGACTTGTGATCCTGACACAGAGAATTATAAAAAAATGAAGCAGAATAGATAATTCTGAAGGAAACCAATATGTGTGTGGATGCTAAATACATGGCAGAGATAAAATGACAGAACCATGGGAAAGTACACTGTATTTTCAGTAAGTACACGGGAGTAATAAATGCATATGACAAAATCATACTGAACATCTATTTCATACCAAGAAAAATCTATTTCAGAACTTATGACCAAACGCAAAAGGCAAGCTTATAAAACTTTTATTTTTTATTTATTAGCATATAATAGTTGTACAGGGGGATGCACTGTGATATGTGCTTACAATATATCTTAGATTTATTAACCTCCATTGTTCTCCTTCTTCCCCCGCTCCCTTCTTAGAACAATTTCAACAGATTTCATTCTACTATTTTTATATATAAATACAAAATACATCCACCACATTCACCTTCATTGCCCCATTCCATATGCTTACCTACTTCCCAGTGGTACCCATCCCCAAAGAAGACCTATTTTTCCCTCCTGCCCTTCATTTTTTTAAGTGTATATTGGTAAATACTTCAGGCATATATATATCATGCTTTAATCAATTAACACCCCCCCATTACCTACTTTATTTTCTATCACCATGCTCCCCTAATATCCAATAGCTTAGGTGGGTTGTTTCAATATTTTTCATTCTCTAACATTTTCTTTCTCTCTCCTGCTTCCCATAATCTCCTCAGACAGACTCACTAATACATTTTTGTTCTTTCTTTCACTATGTGTGTATGTGTGTATACATATAACTATCTACATATACCCTTAACTTATAGGTCTAATTTCTACATATGAGGAAAAAACAAATGACTTTTGACTTTCTGAGCCTGGCTTACATCACTTCACATGAAGTTCTCCAGTTCCATCCATTTACCTGCAAACATATTTTTAAAATATTTCATTCTTCCTTATGGTTGAATAAAACCATTATGTATATATACCACATTTTATGGAAAACTTATAGTCAACATCACACTAAATGGGGAAAATCTGGAACAATTTCCTCTAAAATCAGGAACGAAGCAAGAGTGCCCACTCTCCCCACTCTTTTTCAACATAGTGCTGGAATTCCTAGCCAGAGCAATAAGACAGGAGAAAGAAATACAATAAATAGGGAAGGAAGTCATCATATTTTCCCTATTTGCAGATGATATGATCCTATACCTGAAAGACCCTGAAAACTCAACCACGATACTCTTAGATCTCATAAGCACTTTCAGCCAAGTAGCAGGATGAAAAATCAGTGCCCACTTCTATACACAAACAATGAACAATCTGAGAAGGAAATCAGGAAAACACCACCATTCACAATAGCTTCAAATAATTAAAATACCTAGGAATAAATTTAACAAAGGAGGTGGCTGACCTATACAATGAAAATTGCAAGTCACTAAAGAAAGAAGTCAGACCAAGGTATGGCTCAAGCGGTAGAGACCCTCCTTTGTAAGCATGAAGCCCTGAGTTCAAACCCTAGTCCAATCAAAAAATGGTAACAAAAAAAAAAAGAGTTCTAAAGAAAGAAATCAATGAAGACATCAGAAAATGGAAGAACATCTCATGCTCATGGATTAGCAGAATCAATATTGTGAAATGACTATACTTCTGGAAACAATCTATATGATCAATGCAATCCCTGTCAAAATTCCAATGACATTCTTCACCAAGATGGAAAGCCAATCTTAAAGTTCATATGAAAGGACAAAAACCCTGAACAGCCAAAGCAATCCTGAGCCAAAAGAGCGACGCTGGAGGTATCACAATGCCTGACTTCAAACTATATTACAGAGCCATAGCAATAAAAGCAGCATGGTATTAGCACAAAAACAGACATGAAGACCAAAGGAATAGAACAGAAGACCCTGACACAAACCCTCACAACTTCAGCCATCTGATTTTTGACAAAGGTACCCAAAATATGAGTAAGAGAAAAGATAAGCTCTTCCATGAATGGTACTGAGAAAACTGGATTTCCACCTGAAGAAGACTAAAACTAGATCCCAGTCTCTCACCTTGTACTAACTTCAATTTAAAATGGATTAAAAATCTTAATGTAAAATCTAAAATGGTGAAATTAATCTGGGAAAAATAGGGAATACACTGGACCACACAGGCATAAATAATAACTTTATGAATAGAACTCCAGTAGCTCAGCAATTAAGAGAAAGCTTTGACAAATGGGACTACATAAAAAGCTTCTTCATAGCAAAGGAAACAGTCACCAGACTGACGAGACAGCCTACAGAATGGGAGAAAATCTTTGCCAGCTATTCATCTGACAAGAGATTAATAACCAGAATATTCAGGCAACTCAAAAAGCTAACTTCCCAAACAGTCAACAGCTCACTGAATAAATGGGTAAATGATCTGAAATGTCTTTTGAGACAGTTCTCAAAAGAAGACGTACAAATAGCCAATGAACATATGAAGAAATGCTCAAGATTTTTGGCCATAAAAGAAATGCAAATCAAACTTCATTGAGATTCTGCTTCACCTCACTCAGAGCGGCTACCATCAATAACACAAACAACAACAAATGCTGGTGAGGACATGGGAAAATGGAACACTCCTACACTGTTAGTGGAAAGCAATATGAAGGTCCCTCAAAATTATAAAACTTTTAGAAGAAAATATGAAAGACTATCTTTACTATCCTGTAGAAAATTATTTCTTGAAAATTGTCAAAAACCATGTATTTAAAGGTAAAAGAATGATAATATTAACTACATTAAAGTTAAGAATTCTGATCATCATATATTCCATAAAGAGAGCTAAAAGGCTATAAATTAGAAGATATTTGTAGTACATATAATGGATAAAATTATTATAAAGGGAACATAAAATGTATTATAAATTAGTAAGAAAAATGAAATCACATAAACAGCTCTTACTAGAGAAAATAAAGTTGGTATTAAACTGAATTAATTTTAGTCTAAACCTATCTCCATTCTTGGATGATACAACTGGCCCAAAACAGTCTCCATACACATTAAGTTGTTCTCTAAATTGATGTGTTATTGTAATCCTAGCTACCTGGGAGGCTGAGATCAGGAGGATCAAGGTTCAAAACCAGCCAGGGAAAATAGTTTGTGAGACTCCATTTCCAAAATAACCAGAGCAAAATGAACTAGAGGCATGGTTCAAGTGGTAAAGTGCCTGCTTTGTGAGTGCAAAGTCCTGAGTTCAAACCACAGTTTCATCAAACAAAACAAAAGGAAATTGTAATGTAACCTGAGTATATCTTGCAACCAAGCAACTGAATCTCAGCTAATCATAGGCTGTCAACAAATCAGACCATATTTATATAGGCAAACGGCTCATCACACCAGGATCATATGTGGCAAGTGTCAACCGAAGCCAATCAGTTTGTCTCTAAATGCCACTTCCTTTTCTTTTGCTGTAAATATAACCTGCACATGTATTGGGGTCTAGCATGTAAAGCCAACATCAGTCTGGAATACTGCCTAGAACCTTTTGTTGTTGTTGTTTGGGGTTTTTTATTTTATTTTGTTTTGTTTTTAGCAGCACTGGGGTTTGAATTCTGGGCCTCATACTCGCTAAACAGGCACTGAACCACTTGAGCCACACCTCCAGCCCTAAAACCTTTTCCTTGCTTAATTCATCTCATGTTTGTTTTTTAAACAATGGTCAATAAACATAGAAACTGATCCTCAATTAGAGAAAGTAAAAGACAGAATGAAAATGCTAGGAGAAATTACTTCACATCAACCACAATAGCAAAGATCTGCGTCTGAAGATATCATCCCTAGTCAGAATTTTAAATACCTTCAAACATCATTTGCTCTGATAGAAATGTAAATTGATAAAAAAAAATTTTTAAAGACATTTATTTATCATATATAAAAGAAAACAACAAAAAAGTAAAAAAAAAGACATTTAATCATGACGAGTAAAACTGAATATCTGGTTTTGATATGAACAATAATTTTGATACTGGATATATGCAGAAACTTACATGACTCTTGTAACATTAGCCAGGTGCAATGCTATTTAAAAACAGCCAAAAGGCAGAGGGGAAACCCAAATGACTAGCAATAGTACAATGGACAAAAAGTGGGGAAATTTTCACATTAGCAAAAAATAAACTATAACTATGTGTGTCAATAAGAAAGACTATCAAAATATCTTGTGAAAAAGAAGAAGAGCAAAAAATTTTTACATATCTATTAAATGTTCAAAAAATGCATTCAAAATAGGCAAAACTATGGTGGTAGAGTGGCTCAAGTGATAAGAGGGCCTGCTTAGCAAGTAGGAGGCCCTGAGTTCAAATCCCAGCCCTGCCAAAAAAAAAAAAACTAGGCAAAACTGAAAAACACTGAGGTTGCAAGACTATCAAGAAAAACAAGAGAATCATTAGGGAAAAAAAGGGCAAGAATCCTGTCTAAGAGGAATAGCAGGGGTGTGATTGGTTAAGAGGCATAACAGAGAATTCCATGGTATTGCCAATATTCTACTTATCTTGAATTACATAAGTATTCTTTGCATTATTCATATTTTATTGGTATTCTATAACCTATACATGCACTTTGGATAATTTCTTATGTATCTCAACTATATTTCAGAATGAGTCAAATACAATAAAAGAGGATTCAAGGTACAACTAAACCACAAAGTGGTAAATTATTTTGATAAACCAGACCTAAGGATGTGAAGGAAGCCAGAAGAACGTGAATGGAGAAAAGCCTAGGGATAGGCAGAAGCCACATCTACAAGTTTCTTGTGTGCTCAGTTAAGGAATTTGGATTTTGTCCTAGAGATAATACCTCACCACTGATTTTCCTCAACATAACCTCTTATTTAATTTGTCTCACTTGCTGTGATCAAGCTATCTTCTGTATCAGGAAAGGTCTCAGATAAAAACTAATACAAGGATTGGTAATAAAGGTGTTACATCCTAAAGACACAAGAGTTGAGTTTACTCATGGATTAGAAAGTTAGTGAAAGAGCTACTAGCCCTGACTGCCAGAGGAAGCTATAACCTTGGGGCAGAGGACTCCAGGAGACGGACACTGCTCTGGCTGATACTGAACTTCCAGAGAAGAGACTCTGGGGTCTTTCTTTGGTTGCTGCTGCCCTTGGAGTCCTGCTCTGGTGGCAATGTCTTGGCAATGGCACCTGCACATCTGTTGCTCACACCCACTCTTCCACCACTGTTTATTGTGGCATGTCACCACCACCAACTCTGTAAGAGTTGCAGCCAGAAACCTGGAGGAAGCTGAGTGTTTTGACCCCTCCTCCTGATTTCCAAGCACTTTGACAACGCAGGCTACAGGGTACAAACATTCCTAAAATACATAGGAGAGCACAGAAGAGAAGGAATTAGTAAGTAATTGACAAACCTTCCTATGGCATAATTCTAATTATTTTCCCCAAACTTTGTACTTCACTGAGGTGAAGCTCTCACCTGCATTTGAGCCCATTTGTGTGGTCTCCTCCTCCTTAGTCTACTGTCTGTGCATTTCCAGTCCAGTCTACCCTTCAAGTCCCCATTCAGACAATATTTTGGGAACAAGATGTTCCCAATCTTGAAGCTTATCTTTCCTGCCCCTGTTCACTCATTATACTTTCAGGGTGAACTCCAGCACATGCTGGTTTAATTAATAAATCTTTACAAAGAAGACTAAATAAGCCCCATCCCGTAAAAGAGATTAAAGTCTGTACATGTGGAGAATCAGAAAACTAAGAAATTGCAACACAGTGTGTTAAATTTTATATCAGACATATCAGTTGTGATTCAACTGACTGTATTTAAGAGAAAACCCGACATAATTTTTTAAAGATATGCATCTATTTTTCTCTCCTTTAAGAACTTCCTTTCTATAGAATAGTTAGGGTCTGAGATGCCAATAATGTCCACTAGGTTTTCAGGTTTCTTTTTCTTTTTTGGCAGAACTGGGGCTTGAACTCAGGGCCTACACCTTGAGCCACTCCACCAACCTTTTCTTGTGAAGGGTTTTTTCAAGATAGGGTCTCCCAAACTATTTGCCCAGGGTGGCTTCAAACCATAATCCTCCTGATCTCTGCTGCCTAGCAGTTTTTAGGTTTCTTGACTCCTCTGTTTATGTTCTATGTATTTTAGCACATGGCTTCCACTCTTGGTCCAAGATGGCTCTTGGATACTTTGCCACCATATTCACCTGCTAGCTGTCTCAAGGAAGAGTGTGAAAACATTAAGAAGAGAGCTGTAGGTAAGTCAGATCCCTCCAGCTGCTGCAATACAGTAATTATACTCACTTTTTATTGACTAGGACTTAGTCATATGGCAGTATCTAGTTGCAAAGGATAATGGGAAATATATTATAATAATGTATATTAATGTTACCACAAGCAAAACTGGTTTTTTTTTTTTTTTTACTAAGAAGAAGAGGAAACTGAATATTGGTTATGAATAGGTATTCTTAGTCACAAATACAGTAAATGGGGGAGGGGGGTGAGGTGACCCAAACAAAGTATACACATGTGAGTAAATGTAAAAATGATAAAATAAAAAAACAGTGAATAAATATATAGTATATGCATTCAGATGGATGAGGGGGTCAGAAACTCACATTTGGGAATTGAAAGGAGGATTACAAGAGGAAGTGATTTCTTCACTCATCCAAATTTGGCCTGACTTAGAAATATATGTCTACGTGCCTGTCTTTCCCATAAGACTATGAGCCCTGAGACAGCAGGCACTCTGTCTTCTTCATGTCTATAACACTTCAAAGAGGAGCTTTTTACATAGCAGACTGTTGCAATATTTTTGATAGAGATGAAAGTGCTGAAGTTTTTGAATTAGAAGAAGGGAAAATGTGTCATCTTGCTAAAGTTTGCACTGTCTTTGATTGGAAATGTGACTCAGTGGTGGAGCTTCTGTTTTGAGAGTGCCTGCTTTGCTAGTATGAAGCCCTGAGTTCAAAACCCCAGACCCATCAAAAAAGCAAACAACCAAACAAAAATTTTTCACTGTCTTTGAACGTCAATAAAAACAGCCTCGAGCTTTTTATTACAAAAGTGGCCTACATAAATAATTCTCTGAAATTTTGTAATCTTATTACTCTAAAATGTCTTCTTACTAACAGATAATCCACTTTTTTGCACATCTCATTGAGCAGAATTTCTCCCTCATCCCCCATTCCCACTCCAGCTCCTAGCCCAGCAGTCTTAACTACCCTAGAATATTAAAGACAAGCCAACTTCAAATTCTTAGATCATAGATCATAAGAGTGATATAGTCAAGGAATGGTGACTCAGAGTTACAGACACCATGACTTGCCATACTTTCTTTACTATTCCAAGAGCAAGTATGACTGTAAAACCAACATTTGGATACAGGTCATTACAATAACTGATTCCCAGATGAATCACATTAACTATTTCCGGATTTATGGGGTTACCTAAAGTTGAACGTGGCTACTGCTACTTAAAAGAATCTGAAACCCAAACTGAGACAAATCCCAACAACCAGGGGAAATTTAGGAGCAGCTGTTAACACACCTTCTCTTATTTCATTTGTTCAAGCTGGTTTAAGATTCCACACAGAAAGAATGCCTCTGTGAGATGACTACTGATTTACCCAGAAATGAAACTCAAGCTCTCATGGTTACTTATCTTCCTGTTGGGTATTATTTTAAATTACTAAGAAATGACTGTCTATGCATGTGTTAATTATAGAAGAGCTGATGGAAACTTGGCTATTACGTCTAGACATTGAGCCTGGATCGGCTGGAGACCTGTCAAGTGTGAACCTATATTCTATCTTGGTCCTCTGAAATGCCTCTATTTCCCAATTCTGAGACAATGTGACAGAGGCATGTGGCCAGCTGCCTCAACTCAGTATTTCTGTACTGAGTTGAGTGTGGAGGACAGAGAGCAGGCTGCACCCCTTCAGGTGCTGCCTGGTAGATAAGGAGAGTCATGTTGGAATGCGGATTTCCAAAAGGCCCTACATTGTGCTCTCAAGTGCTCTTCCCCAAATGAGCATCTTAGGGCTTTCCTTTATCTCCTGGGAATAAGAGATAATATTCTGTATTACATTTCCGGTTTTCCCATGTGATGATTTGTGAAACAGCTACAAAGACAAGGTCCAACTTACTGTTGAGGACCTTATCAGGCTAAACTGATAAGCTCATGAGGTCAGGTCACCTAAAGATACAAGGAGTGTGGCATTCGTCTCTGCAGTCTGAGACCCTTTGAGCACACCCTTTGAGCTCAAAGGGAGGGAGAAGAGATACCTTAAGAAAAAAAGAGATGGCTGGATAAGGTGGCACAAGCTTGCAACTCTAGCACTTGGGAGACTGAGGCAGGAGGATCTCCATTTTAAGGGTAGCCTGGGTTACATAGCTAGATTGCCTCAAAAAAACCCCAAAAATCCAATAAAAGGAAGAAAGAAAAGACAGAGAGGGGGAAGGAAGGGAAGGAAGAAAGAAGGAAGGAAGGAAGGAAAGAAGGAAGGAAGGAAGAAAGGAAGGGAGAGATGGAGGGAGGGAGGAAGAGAGGGAGGAAGAAAAAAGAAGAAAGTATAGAAAAAAAAGAAATGGTAATTACTCATTTCTTTTTTTTTTTCTTTCTTTTTGCAGTATTGGGGCTTGAAATCAGGACTTTCACTTTGAGTCACCCCACCAGCCTTATTTTTGTGAAAGGTTTTTTGAGATGAGGTCTTGTGAACTATTTGTCCAGGCTGGCTTTGAACTGGCTTTGAACTCTGCCTCCTGAGTAGTTTAGGATTACAGGTGTGAGCCACTGGTGCCCAGTAAATTGCTCATCTCTAAAAGTAGATTCCCAGAAATCACCAGTTCAGAACCTAAAATCCAGAACACCTAGTGGATTGAGGTATATGGTCCTGGGGGAAATGGAAAATGGCAGCTAAGAGCCAAAGCATCACAGAGCAGGACTGACCTTAGATTTTTTAATCCAACACTCTTGTGTTACAGAGATGTCTCTGGAGTCCCAGGACACAGAGAGGTTAAATCAGGGTAAGTTTAAAACCTAGTCCTGGTATATATCATAATATATTTGTGATTTGTTCAAAACAGAGGTGTAAGACAGGGATCTGACACCTCTTTCAGAGTCTTCATAAATCCAGTGGTTTATTGCCATGTTTGGCAGAAACAAGGCTGCATGTTAACTCAGACATAGTTTATTCACTTTTAAATGGAATTACATAGGTTTAGTGTACTCTATTTGTTTCTCATGGTAAAAAGAAATCAGTCTGGTGAATACAAAATGGCCCAGTGGAAAGAGTATCAATTAGAGGATTCCAGATGGTATATGAAAAGGATCAATTTGCTGTTTGACACTATTTATGTTCAGTAAATAGTAATTATTATCAATGATGCTATTACATATCAGGAACACCAGTTTCTAACTTTAACTTCAGAGGATAGCTCATTGAATCACTTCTCTATGAACCACCAATTCTTTCAGAGAAATCTCTTCTCTGCTTATTAAAAAATTCCTAGCTTGTCCACCTGGGTGCTCACATTCAAGTCTTAATTTAAACTCCTGAATCCTCTAAGAAAATGGCTCTTGCATCTTCTTGTCCTGAATTCCACTCTGTTCTTGGATACAGTTGCATCCTACATACATTTGTTGTGTTCTGAATGTTTCTGGGGTTGCCATGGTTTCTAATACTCATTTCTAATCTGCAGCAGGATATTTGAACTGAGAGGTTACCAGTGAAAGGGAGGGAAGAGCCATGGTCATGTCAGACTTCACAGCTTCATATGATATTGAAAATTATCAGTCAAACTTATATTTTTCTTATTTATAAAATAGGATCATTATACCTACTTCACAAGTTTGGTGTTAGAATTATATGGGCAAATGTATGTTAAAACAGGTAGATTATAATATATTAGATGTTATAGTACCTATTTATTTTCTTTCTTCTAGGATGCCCCATTATAAACACTAAATCATACCAGTTTGGTTAGCTCACCCTTTCTTAGCACAAACATCTTTACCACTTTCCTCTGGTCTCTTTCCAGACATTTCTCCTTTCTCTCCTTTTTAATCTCTTAATTACATGTAGTTGTGGCAAAGAGTAAGGGGCTTTATGTAAACTAAACTGAACTAAACTAAACTGAAATTTTTGGATGAGCGAGAGTTTGCAGAAGGGATGGGCTGGGTCAGTCTTAGTCGCCAAAATAACTCCAGTGCTGAGCAAAGAGGGTGACCTAAAGTATGCACTCAAAACGTACTGGAGTTAAGCATGTAGTTTTACAATCTCAACTCTTCTTACTACTTCTGGACGTCAGATAAATTATTTAACCTTTCTCAGCTCCATTTCCTTATCTGAAAAATGAAAATAAGAATGGAATTAAATCCTCAATTTGTGCTGAGTACTCTGATGGGCATGGTAAAACAATCAGTTTTTATATGGTAGCTTGAACAGAAATAAAGGAACATATAACAGAAATAGTGAGATGGTTGGCCTGAAATTACTTCAGATTACCTTCCTTGTAAGTGTTAAAGCAGATGGAACTTTCTTATTCAGGCTGGCTAAAATTAACCAACTCTCCTGATTTCTCAGATAAGATAATGTAGATTCAGTTTGAAGGTGTGGAAACTTAGCATGGTAACTCAATTTTGCTTTGGTCTGGTTTGTTGGAGCCCAGTGTAGGAACTGAGTCCAAAACAATAGCTTCCCTTAAATTTCATTCAACAATCCTCAATTGAGGATTTGATTATTTTGCTATCTTCCCTGCTTCCAAATACAAGAGATTACATGTCTCCTCTTCTACTGCTCCTTGTGACCTGTCCACGCTTCCCTCACAGCACTGCATATACTTGCTTGGTTGGCATCTATGGTTTATCTCTGCTAGATTAAGACCTTCCTGCTGCAGAGTCACTTCCATTTTTTACCTGCGAATGTAGAGAGCACGACAGGTCTTTGTTCCGCCCACTAGGTGACATTAATTGAGCTAGTTGGAACTGAAATCTTTGCCTTTGCTATACTCATGTTCTTGTTAATTTGAAAGTTCCCTCTTTTAACCTCTCATTGGAATTGTATTGTCAGTTAAGTTTCTTATAATTATGTCATTAACACAAAAACCAGGATTGAGTGGGGTGGGGCAGCCTTAAATGTGATTATAAGGGATTTAAAAAGCAGTATTGTGGAGCCATGCAAATCAGTACTGTGAGTCCACCTCACCATTTTCTCAGTGATCCTTTCTTAGGAGCCATCCTTGTGAACTGAACACAAGGTTTGGTGTGGCCAATTTGCTGACTGGAATGGGTGTGAGCTCGGGTAACTCTGTGGATGCTTCTAATTCTAGAAGTATCTGCGGGGAAAGCCTTGCTGCCTGCCCCATAGGCTTGGTTTTGAAACTAAGCAGAATGAAAACAAGCCTGCATTGTTCACGTATGTTTGAGTTAAGGTACACCTAACTTTTTTAAATACTTTATTAAAAGAGCTTTTAAGGCCAGGCATTGGTGGTTCACACCTATAATCCTAGCTACTCAGGAGGTAGAGATTAGGAAAATGGAGGTCAAAGTCAGCCCTGGGCAAACAGTTCTCAAGACCCTATCTCAAAAACTCCCTTAAGCAGGGTGCTGGTGGCTCACGCCTGTCATCCAAGCTACTCAGGAGGCAGAGATCAGGAGGATCGCTGATCAAAGCCAGACCTGGGCAATTAATTCTGCAAGACCCTATCTTGAAAATACCTAACACAAAAAAGGGCTAGTGGAATGGCTCAAAGTGTAGGCCCTGAGTTCAAACCCCAGTACTGCAAAAAAAACAACAAAAAAAACTCCCATAAAAATAAGACTAGTGGAGTGGTTGGAGTGGTAGAGCACTGGCGTAGCAAGCATGAGGCCCTGAGTTCAAATTCCAGTGCTGCCAACACAATCAAACAAAAAAAAATAAGAGCTTTTAATATGATAATATTTTTGGCAAAATAATTAAGGCAAAATATTGAAAGCTAAAAATAAGAGAAAATATTGAATGGTAAAAAGAATCTTAGAAAAAGGCCCTTCCCATTGCATCTCTAAAGAGTATCTGCACATGAAAAATATCTCCATGCACATTGATATTACACTTTGAATTCATTTTTTTAGAATTTAATTAATCTATACAACATGATATTTTGAAGTTACATGTCAATTCACATAAAATGCATTCTACACTGAAAAAGTTATGAGCCCCATTAGCACTGTGCAAATAAACTGTAAATGAGTTGATTATATTTTGAAAATGTTAGAGGCTTTAAAACCAGATGGACAGGTGAGTTTGTGTGTGGTTGGCAACTCGCTCAATTGTGTTCACACTATTGGGAATCCTCTCAATTGCTCTAAGCCCCTGATTCTCAGGGCTAATCTTGGTATCTCTCCCAGAGGTTTATGTGAGAATTAAAAATTAAAAATGCACATGAGAGTGCTACAGTGCCCAACTCCTACAAACGCCCCTAAACATTAAGATCATTATAACATCAAATAAAATAAATACTCAGTTTTGTTTTCCCTTTATCAGAATCTAGAGCTGAGAGTTTAAAAAACTGCTAGTGTAATAAGGAAACAGACCCTGGCGTTTCAGACATGGGCTCTACACTCAGAATGCCTGGATTTGAATCTTGACTCTAGGACTTGATTACTCTGATTGGAAGTAAATTCTTTAAATTTCATGATCAATGCACGTGGGTTGATATAAACATTGAAGTAATACATGCGGAGTGCTAAGCATAACAAGTATTAAATGCCAGTTCCCATCTTATGCCAATATCTCCCACCAGTAAACAAGACCAAAAGTTCTAGAACCAAGTATCCCGGCCAAACAGTGCTTCCCCCCTCCTCACCTTGTGGGACTCAGGTTTGAACTCAAGGCTTCTCACTTGCATAGTGGGTGCTCTACCACTTGAGCCATTGCACCAGCCGTTTTTTGTGTTGGATATTTTCATGAAGGGTCTCATTTTTGTTGCCTGGCTGGTCTCAAACAGAGATCCTCCTGATCTTTGCCTCCTGAGTAGCTAGGATTACAGGGTGAGCCACTGGCCCCAGCAAGATGAGTATTTCTGGTTAATACCATATCTGCCATTTCAAAATCAACACTGAAATTGCTTCACAGTTATAGGACATCTTGACTTGAGCTACTTTAGCAGCAAATTTTGAGTTAACTGGGCAGAAGGTTATTTGTAGACTTTATTATGCCATTTAGTGTGACCCTTTATCTGAGTCACTACAGAACTTTTAGGATGTTTTATAATGGAATGCTGTCTTAAGTCTTTAAGGACAGCTGGATGCCAGCAGTTCACGCCTATAGTCCCAGCTCAGGAGGCAGAGATCAGGAAGATCAAAAGCCATCCTGCGAAATACTTCTCAAGACCCTATCTCAAAAATACTCATCACAAAAAAGGACTGGCAGAGTGGCCCAAGTGATAGAACACTGCCTAGCAAGCATGAGGTCCTGAGTTCAAACCCAGTACCATACACACACACACACAAATCTCTGGTGATGTCAAAATGAACTGTTAGGTTATCAATGTACAGTGTTTTACTACATTGTCCTCAAAACTTCAAACTTACCTTTCTTTAGGTGATGGAAATGTCTTCTAATCAGAGAATGGTGATAATTGTACAATGCTGTAATTCTAAGTTCACTACCAGTCAGTGAATTGAACACTGCAAACAAGTGACTGTCATGGTATGTAAATTATCCCTAAATAAGCCATCTTCAAAAGACTTCAAAAAGCAAGCTGTGGAATAAGCCATGAATAATTCTGAGATTAATGAACACAGACCTGTTCATTAATCTCATCACTGAGGTGATGTTTAGTGTACAGCCTGAAGCGAGGCATAGCTGACAAAGACACCTGGGGGCCATCTACACAGGGTACAAATCCATTATGATCCGTAAGAAATTACTGTGAAATTTTTCACCAAGGAGAGAGGAAATGACATGACTAAAAAGAGTAGTAAAAAGAATTTATGAAAATTAATAAAATTGAAGACTAAGTCCAAATACTATTTCTTTTATATTTCTTGAGTTACTCCACTCTAAGGAGACTAATTTTCTCTCTTTGTGTCTCCACTGAATTTTATGTCTGTAGAATGAAACTTAACTCATCCCAGTCATCTGTGTCTATGTCAGAACAGTAAGCTCCTAGATGAGAAAGACAGTGTGCATTTACTTCTGCATTACTCATGGTGCATGAAAAGTGCTTAAGTAGAAACCTAATAAGTATCTAAATTATGGAGGAACAACTTCCTCCATAAAAATTTGTACATAATGTTTTTTTCCTATATTATGAAACTCATCTGATCTCAAAAGTTTTATTATCACATTTTGTAACAAAGTGGAAACCAAAGATTGAAGATATTAAGCTCAAAACAAAACAGATGTCAATGAAACTGGCATTCCACCTGATGTTTGGCAGACTTTGAGCCCAAACTTTGATCTGCTTCTCTTTAAGATATCTATAATTGTGGGTACAGTATTAACAAATTAGTGATCTTGCCAGGTACAGTGGCTCATGCTGTAATTCCAGCTTTGGGGGGCATTGAAATTGGGAGGATAAAGGTTCAAGGCCAGAGCAGGGCCAGGTGCTTGCCAAGCAAGTGTGAGACCCTGAGTTCAAACCCCAGTACCACCAAAATAAATAAATAAAAATAAATAATCATAGCAAAATGTACTGGAGTGTGGCTCCAGTGGGAGAGCACCTTGCAATTGTGAAGCCCTAAGTTCAAACCCCAGTCCCACCAAAACAAAACAAAAGAAGTAACCTTGATTTGAAAAAAAAAAAAAAAAACTTGTAGTATATCAGCCAATATTACAAAAATGTAAAATTTTTCTAGACGTTAATTTGGGAGGTTAGAACATCCATCAATCTACTTTCTTTTCTCCAGGACTTACCTGCTCTATTGGAATATACAAGATTATTGAGTCTTTTTTCTCTTCGACTGCTGTCTTCCAGGTGTAAATATTATGTGAGCTAAATTCAACAGTTATCACTAGCTGAAAAAAAGGCACAAAATGGAGATGTTTACCACCAACTAGGTTTTCGCTTTTTGTCCAGTTCTTTAACAAAACATTTCCCGAAGTCCATTTTTCCTGGTGCAACTGGGTCTTTTGCCATGATTTGAGACCACAGGACGAACTGTCAGATTTGAAAATCAATAAATAGAGTCCAGTCCAGTTTCCTGGGAAAGATCAAATATTTTGAGTTTGACTTCCTCTCTACCCCTAAAAACATTTCAAAAGGAAAAAAGACTGGTGAATTCCTCTTTGGTCTTTTTCCTTTGTATGTTTTGTTAGATTTGTTTTAAGCTAGGCTGTGAAAAATTGTTGTTCATTATTGAAACTCAGAAAATAGTCAAATCCCTTTGAAGTTTAAGACAGCATCTGTTCTGATGTCCAAAGAGAGTGAAAAAATTAACATCTCCTTCACATGGGTTTCAATGTCAAGTAATTGCCACCCAGAAGTTGCAGGTGCAAGAATATAGTTAGCTTTGTTTTATAAAGCCCATTCATATGTGAGTTTGTGTGCAAAATAAGGACCAGGTCTCATAAAATGTGTATTTCAAAGGTAACTTCCAAATGCATTCATATTAAGCTAAAATTACTCTTCAGGTTGTTTTTCTCAGTTACCTGTCAAAGCCATTTAGAGTTAATAATGATTTAGATTCTGCTGTGGAAAAAAATCAAAACTTTCTAAGAGGCAAATGAACTTTTCTGGCTTAGCTAATTGAAAGGGGAAAATTAAATATTAGCAACATAGAAAGGTTCCTATCTCTCTGCTCCTTCCTAATCAAGATTTTAAAAGTTAGAGTATTATAAAACTAATAAGAAATATGATATTTATGTATATGCAGCAACTTGTCCATCTTTTGATACATACTTATGGCCTTGTCAGGAACAGGATCAAGGACATAGGTCTACTAAGTAGTGCTATCTGTCTTATAAGCCATATCAGTAGCACACTAATCGGTAATATCTATACTTCCAATTTTGGCTTCCTTGGACAGTAATAAGAACCTAGAAACACTTGAAATGCAATCTCAGTGTAAAAGTTTTCACTTTTTTATAGTTTCTCACTCATACTTAATTTGATAGCAGTAATTTAAGCAAATTTAGGTTTCATAGATCCATTAATTCCCTTTACACATTGTATTTTGTTAATTTATGTAAAACTTCCTAAAGCAAGTAATCACAATAGCTCTTGAAAAGAGAGTAAATTTGTGCTTCTGAAAAAGATATAGAGTGCACATACTTTTCTCCCACTAAGCACAACTAAAAACCTTGGAAATTACATAAGACAAACATAAGGAGACCTTGAAAAGTAGAAAAAAGAAGGCAGATTGTTGTGAGGCCTTGGAGTCTAAGGAATGATATGGTGATGAGTTTCCTGGGATTTTCTCTTTGCTCCAGAAGTCTCAGATATGGAAATGAAAAAGCTGGATCCCAGGAAATGCTAACAAGTTGCTCAGACAACAAGGACCAAGCCCTACCACAGGCTCCTCTCCTTAGCCAGAGGATCAGAAAAATGGTAGTCTTACTAGACTGCCACTAGTAGAAAACTTTTAGAGAAACTGCTCTACTCCAGCCAAACATTCCAGAAAAAAATTATACCACCACCCCATTCATACCAGGAATGGCCCAATGGGAGGCCTGCATCTCTACCCTATCAGGACATTGCAAGATACCAGGGTGTTGTCAAAGACTGAGCAGAGAACCTGTACTACTCTGCCTACTGGGAATGATTCCTAACTGCTCTGTGGCATGATTTAGGGGTTCTGGAGCTTCATTTTCATCTGGCAGTAATGAAGCACTATTCCTACTCCATGCTGGGATGATACCAGTGAGGACTAAGGGACTTTTAATGCTGCCCAGTAGTAAAGAAGTTGTACTTTCTCCCACCCATGGCATCAATAGAGGAAGCACCAAGAGCAGTCACAAGTCCAGACAGGGAGGTGTCCATGCAGGC
Organism: Castor canadensis; assembly: GCF_047511655.1. NCBI lineage: Eukaryota > Metazoa > Chordata > Mammalia > Rodentia > Castoridae > Castor > Castor canadensis. Next base: position 180,114,601 of record NC_133388.1, on the reverse strand, counting down.
CTGTTGGAGAGCCAAAATCTCACTCACATCAAGTCATAATAAGGAGATTTTCCCTCAAATGTCAACAGTAGTCAAGTGGAAAACCAGGACACCTACCCTAGCATGGCAAAGATTGGTGATAATCTTTTTCCCTTCCTAGAGTAATCTCAGGGAAAAAATGACTGTATGTAACAGGGTTTAAATAAAATCCAGAGTCTCATAACATAATACCTCAAGTGCTCAAGTTTCTATTTGGAACCACTCATCATACCACAAACCAGGAAGGTCTCAAGCTGAATGAAAACAAAGAAGCAAAATTGTAGATCTTAACACCAAGATGACAGATACCTTGAATTATTGCATAATGATTTTAAAATAGTTTTATGTAGATGCTTCGGTCATTTTAAAACAGCATAAAATGAGCAAATCTGAACACTCACAAAAACATAGACAGCCTAAGGAAAGAAATAGATGATAAATCCTTAGTAGAGTTTCAGATACCTTACATTCAATAGTGGGTAGAAATTAAGAGAATAACATTATAGATCAAATAAAACTAACAACATACAGAGCATTTCACCTACCTGCATCATATTAAACATTTTTAAAAGTTCACATAGACCTTTCTCTAGGGTATATTACACATACACATGAGATAAAGAGCACAATGGAACGAGGCTGAAAATTAATAGCAGGAAAAAAACTGGAAAATAAGCAACCCACTCTCGAACAACTACTGAGTCAAAGAAGAAACCATGAAAGTAATTAGAAAAGAACTCAAGATGAATTAAAATGAAATACAGTATGCCGAAAGCTACTGGATGCAACAAAAGCAGTACTACACCAGAAGTTCTTAACAATAAACACCTACATTAAAAAGAGAGAAAGATCTCAAATACATAACTTAACTTTACATTTTAAGGAACTGGAAAAGAAGAACAAACTAATCTCAAAATTCACAGAAGAAAGGAATTAACAAGAGCTGGTCATAGTGGTGCAAATCTATAATCCCAGCTACTTGGAAGGTGGAGATTGGGAGACTTGCAGTTTGAATCCAGCTTGGGCAAAAGAAAATTAGTGAGACCCCATTTCAACAAACACACCAGGCATGGTGGTTTGCAACTGCAATCCCAGCTACATGGAAGGCATAGGTAGGAGACTCCCTTACTGAAGCTGGCCCCAGGCAAAAAGAGCAATGCCCTGTCTGGAAAATAATTAAAGCAAAAAGGGGCTGGGGTATGGCTCAAGTGATAGAATGCCTATCTAGCAAGTGCAAGGCCCTGTGTTCAAATCCCAGGACTACCAGCAAAAAAAAAAAAGAAAGAAAGAAAGAAAGAAAAGAAAAGAATTAACAAGGATTAACACAGAAATAAAATAGAAAAAAATCTAAAGATTAATAAAACTAACAGTTAACTTTTTTTGGTGGTACTGGGTTTTGAACTCATGGTCTCTTACTTGCTAGGCAAGTGTTATACTACTTAAGTCACTCCACTTAAGCCCTTTTTTTGGTGTTGGGTATTTTTGAGATAGGGTCTCCGGAACTATTTGCCTGGGCTGGCTTTGAACCATGATCCTCCTGATCTCTGCTTCCCAAGTAGCTAGGATTGTAGGTGTGAGCCACTGGTGCCTGGCTTTAACAGTTAGCCTTCTTTTTTTTTTTTGTGGTGCTGGGTCTTGAGCTCAAGGTCTTCACCTTGAACCACTCCACCAGCCCTATTTTTGTGAAGGGTTTTTCAACATAGAGTCTCGAACTATTTGCCTGGGCTGGCTTCAAACTGCAATCCTCCTGATCTCTGCCTCCTGAGTAGCTAGCATTATAGGCGTTAGCCACTGGCACCCGGCAAGAGTTAGTTTTTGAAAAGATGAACAAGGCTGTCAACCCTTAGCTAGACCATGGGAAAAAAGAAAGTTGACTCAAATAAGTAAAATCAAAACTGAAAGAGCATTATCACTACTGCCATAGAACTAAAAAAGTCATAGGAAACCTTGATGAGCAATTATATGGTGCTATCCTAGATAACCTAAAACTATTAATTCCTAGAAGTATATGAGCTACCAAGACTGTCATGAATAAACAGAAAATTCTGTGTCTCAAGTGGTAGACTGCCTACTGAATGCAAGGCCCTGAACTCAAACCCCAGTACCACAAAATAGCACTGAAAAGAATAAAGTACCTACAAACAAACTTAACAAAGAAGGTGAAAGACTGGTATAATGAAAGCTATAAACATTGATGAATGACATTAAACAAGACAAATGATGGAAATATCTCATGTTTCTAAATTGGGAGACAATATAGTTAGAGTTAAATTATCCACAAATTTCCATAATACCCACAGTGATCTATAGATTCTTATGATATATTCTTATCACAATAAAATAGGACAAAATAAAATAAAATATAAACTAAACTAAAATAAACAGAAGGTTTAATGAAGAAACACATTGGAATTTTAGAACTAGAAAACATGGTAACCAGAATAAAACCTTCAATGAAAAGATTATACAATAGAATGTTAGGGCAAAAGAAATAGTCCATGAGATGGAGGATATAGCAATGGAAATTATCCAGTCTGCAAAATAGAGTAATAGCCTGAAAAAAAATTACTATAGGAACCTGTGTGACAACAATAAAAGATCTAATTCTGTGTCACTGGAGTCTTGGGATGAAAGGAGAAAGAGGGTAAAGTTACAAAGCACTTAATGGCTGAAAATATTTCAAATTTGGAAAAGATAAGAAGTATATAGGCAGATTCAAGGAGTTGAAACAATCCCAAGAAGACAATCTAAAAGAAATCCACACCAATATACATTATAGTCATTTGAAAACTAAAGACAAAACAAAAATCTTGAAACAACAACAGAGAAATGACTCCTTACCTGTAACTGAGATAATAGGAATGACAGCAATCTCAGTAGATGCTATAAAAGCCAGAACATTTTTTAAGTACTGATAGAAAAGATCTGTCAACTAATTCTTATGACTGTCTTACATTCTTATAAATATTCCTCAAGAAGGAAAGAAAATGAAGGTATTTCTCAGACAAAGGAAAATGAAGAGAGTTTGTCACCAAGCAGACCTACCCTAATAAAAGGTCATTGTGATGTTCTCTACACAGACAGAAACAGATAAAAGAAATAACTGTGATATCACAAAGGAAGAAAGAACAACAGAAAGAATAAACATGTGATCAAACACAATGCATTTTCTTTTTGTGCTTGAGTTTTCTAAAGTATGTTTGATACTGGACACAAAAGTACTATATGTAATATGGTTCCAGTATGGAAAAGAAAATTTTAAGATAATATAAATGATGGGGGTTAAAAATACCGTGCTAGGCATCAGTGGCTCACACCTATAATCCTAGCTACTCAGGAGGCAGAGATCAGAAGATCAAGGTTCAAAGTCAGCCCTGGGCAAATAGTCCAAGAGGCCTTTTCTCAAAAAACCTCATCACAAAAAAGGATTGGGAGAGTGGCTCAGGCAGTAAGAGAACCAGCCTAGCAAGCATGAGGCCCTGAGTTCAAACTCCAGGGCTGCCAAAAAAAACAAAAGCACTAAAGTGAAGTTTCTGCATTTCCCTCAAGCTGATGAAATCTCAACACCAGTTGTCTGTGTTATTATTTAGGTATACAATGTAATAGATGTACAATACAAGGTTATACTCTTGTGTTATACATATGTGTGTGTGTATGTATACATATATATGATAAAGACTAAAAACAAAACAGAATTCGTCTTGAAGTTTAATTGCCATTGTATTAAAAGGTGGAACTTAATAAGACGTGTTGAGGTTGTGAGGGCTCCACTGCCATGAATGCAATACTCTTGCTGCTATAAGAGTGGTTTAGCTATTACCCCAGTGGGGTAGTTATTAAAAAGAGAATCTGGTCCCCTTTTCCTCTCTCATGTGCAGTCACTTGCCTTGTGACACCCTCCACTATGTTATTACTCAGCCAGAAAACCCCCCCTGATGTGCCACTCGGAGACTGGATTTCTGGACCTTGAGAATTGTAAAAATTACTTAATTAATTAATAGATTTCTTTTCTTTTGAAATTACCCAATCTGTTGTGTTCTGTTAAAGCAGTGACAACAGAATAAGAAAGGAACAGAAAAAAATAGGCAAGAAAATTAAAAAGGCAGAAAAGAACAGGTAAAATGGCAGTTTTAAGGCAGAACAAAATAACATTAAATGTAAATGTTCTACATATACCAATTAAAAGTCACAGATACACAATGGGATATAAAGAAGAGCAAATATATTCAGTCCAAGAAAGTAATTTCAAATACAATGGTAGGCATGTTGGAAGTAAAAACATGGAAAAGAGATATCATGCAAATATGAGAAGAAAGCTGAGTGGCTATATTAACACCACCCAAAGTAGAGCAGTGAGCATTTCCAAACACTGAGAGGAGCATTATATAATGATAAATATCCATCCACCAAGAAAAAATAGTGATCCTAAATGTGCCTGTAACAAACAATTGGAACTACTCTGTGAAGACAAACTGACAACTGAAAGGAGAAAGGCAAATTCACAATGATAACTAAAAACTTTAGTACTTCTCTCTCAACTAGACAGAAAGCCAGTAAAATAATTGTACACTTTACTGATGAAATCTAACCAAAAGTTGTAGTGCACTGCATTTTACAAGAGCAGAATATATTCTTTTTAAATGCCACGGAACATACAGAATGGACAATAAAACAAGTCTCAAAAAATTTAAAAGAATTAAAATAGTATTGAATGTGTTTTCTGATGACAATGAAATCAGCCTAGAAATTGACAACAGAAAGGCAAGAATATTGCCAGTCATGAGGGAGCTGAATAACATACTTTTCAATAATTCAGGGTCAAAGAGAAAGTCTTAAGGTAAATCAAAATAAACACTTAACTAAAGAGAAACAAAAACACAGCATATCGAGATAGGTGAAATGTGCTGGTGTACAGTGCCCTCCTAGAAAGCACTAAGCCCTGTGTTCAAACCCCAGTACCTTCAAAAAAAAAAAAAACCTAATCTTAAAAGCTGGGCATCAGCAACTCACATCTGCAAAATCCCAGCTGCCCAGGAGGCAGAGATCGGGAGGGTCACAGCTTGAAGCCAACCCAGGCAAGTAGCTCTTGAGACCCTATCTCAAAAAACTTTTTTTGTGAAAAGGGCTGGTGGAGTGGCTGAAGGTGTAGGCCCTGAGTTCAAGCACCAGTACCACAAAAAAAAAAAAAAAAAACCCCAAAAAATCTATAAGACGTTTCAAAAAATAGCTAGATATTAATTTAGATTCATTTTTAAAATCTTATAATTCTATTGTAACAGAGACTTAAAGGCTGATTTGTTTAGACTGGGCTTCAGTTGGGCCTGCAGCAGTCTCCTTTGCTACCTTAAACTTTGGGTCAGATTCCTGTTCACCTATACCATATAGACATGTCAATCATTTAAGGAGTAGCTGTCTAAAAACTGGTAATACAAGGTTGATTAGACCTAATCTTTCTCATCCCTCTGTGGCTGAAGACACTAAGATAAGAAAAGAAAGATTTATTACAGACTGCTGGGCTGTCCCCCTGAGATCAGGGAGCAGCGACTTGGGTGAATTGGGTAATGGGCTTTATAGGAAGGGGCAAGCCATGGGGGAGGGAGAGAGTCTCTGGTCTCCAATTATCTGTGATCACCAGATGGAACGGGTTGACATGCCTGGCTAGTAGAGAAACTGGAAGTTTCTGAGATTTTGCAAGCAGGGAAACAAGCAGGAGAGTTTGGCAAATGGTCATAAATCAGGGGATCTGGTTTCGGTGCTAGCCTCTGGACCTTCCACCCGCCCCAAGAATGCCAGGGACCTAACATTCAATATTTCAAGACAGCTAGGTTAGTGATTGATGCCTGCAATATTAGCTATTTGGGAAGCTGAGATCAGGAGGATTGCAGTTGGAGACCAGCACAAGAAAATAGTTCATGAGACCCATTTCTAAAAAACAAAAACAGTAACAATAATAATTAGAGCAAAATGGACTGGTGATGGGGCTCAAGCAGTAGAGCACCTGGCTTTGCAAGTATGAAGCCCTGAGTTCAAACTCCAGTCCCATCAAATAAATAAATATATAAGATTTCAAGAATTGTTAGTCCTCTATCACATTACCCCTTGATAGGAACCAAGGCTGCTGCCCAAGTGGGAGCTAATACTCCATGACAGGAACTGAAGTTGCTGCCAGCCACAATAATTATCTCATGACAAGAAACAAAATGCTGCCAGGCCCAGTGGCTCACACGCCTGTAATCCTAGCTACTCACAAGGCAGAGATGAGGAGGATCTCAGTTCACAAGACCTTATCTCAAAAATACCCAACACAAAAAAGGCCTGGGAGAGTGGCTCAACTGGTAGAGCACCTGCCTAGCAAGCATGAGGCCCTGAGTAAATAAATGAATAAGAAACAAATTGCCCCCTCAAGCAATAACAAGTCAGCAGGACCATGTAGAAACATATCTGATACAGTGATCAATCAGACTCCAACTTCTCCAAGGCAGCTGCACTGTATATACCTCTTGTCCCCTTCCTGAGTTCCTCCCTTTTGTAATCTTTTAGATCTTGTCAGTTTTCAGAACACAGGCTCCAGGATGCTTCTCCCGCCACGAGGTCCACATTGAATAAGCAAATTCCTTACTTGCTTCATCACCACTCATGTCTCTAACTGGGTCTGGAGATGGTGGGTGGCAAAGCCAGGGAGTACATAAGTCCCTGGACCAGGACCCTAATTAACACTACCGGCTGTTGCTTTATTTTAGTACGATCAATTTGCATATTTAGATGACTATGAAACAGGAAAGAATATTGCTAATTCACAAGATGAGTAACAAATCAAAAAGTACAACGTGTAAGTGATGCCTACAATGTGTAAGTGATGGAATGAGATTACAACTGATAATAAATTGCTATCCTGGCTTTCATTTGGTGTATGTTTCTCATCATTTCCAAATTTCTATTAGTTTTTTTCTTAACTTGTGTATTTTTGTTGTTTAGATTTCTTTTTGTTTCTCAAAAATTTGGTGGGACTGGAGTTTGAACTTGAGGCTTGACATTTGCAAAGCAGGCGCTCTACTGTTCGAGCCACACCTTTGGTTCATTTGCCCTGATTATTTTTGGAGATGGGATTTGGAAAACTATTTTCCCATGCTTGTCTGAAACCTTTGATTTCAGCCTCCCAAGTAGCTAGGATTACAAACTTGAGCCACCAGCACCACACTAAAACTAATCTAATCTTAACTGGGTCAGTCATTGTGGAAGTTTTGAAATAACTAAACTTTCATATATCAAAATAAAAATAAGGCATGACAGTGATTGCTCAAGAATATTCTGAAATAGCTGGGCACTGGTGGCTCATGCCTGTAAACCTAGGTACTCAGGAGGCAGAGATAGGAGGTTTGTGGTTCAAAGCCAGCCCAGGCAAAGTTCGTGAGACCTGATCTTGAAAAAATCCATCACAAAAAAAAGGGCTAGTGGAGTGGTTCAAGGTGTAGACCTTGAGTTCAAATCCCAGTATCACAAAAAAAAAAGAATATTCTGAAATAACTCTCACTTCTTATCTGTCATCTATCTATCTATCATCTATCTACACTTCCACATTCTACATATACCAGGCAATATGCTAGGTACTAACTATTAATTGAACACTAGGACAGATTCTATCCCTGTTTCCAGTGAACTATGTATGCTTAGTGTTACCAAAAACATTACCAGAAAGCATTGCTGTCTACTTAGGATTGTGTGTTTCTTTAGGCAAACAGGAAATATGGTGAAAGTGATGGTAAAGTTTATTAGGAAAATAATACACTTTTGGGGTGAGGGAGAGAGATGGTAGCGGCAATCCTAACCAAGGTACAACATACATATTGTACAGAACTGTCACAATGAATCCCCCCTGTACAACTAATAAAAAATACACATTATTGTTTTTTTTTTACTAGGGCTTGAACTCAGGGCCTACACTGTAAGCCACTTTGCCAGCCCTTTTTTGTTGGTGGTTTTTTCCAGATAGGATCTCATGAACTGTTTCCCCATGCTGGCTTCAAACTGATCTCTGCCTCTTGAATAGCTAGGATTATAGGTGTAAGTCACCTTTGTACCAGGGGAAAAGTATTTTTAAAAAGGAATATACTTCCAATAGATTGCAAGTGGGTCGTCTGCAAAGAGAGAATGAAAATGCAATTATTTTTACCTGGGCATCAATTTTTGTTGTGGGAGAAGTGACTAGGAACACTGAGTCCCTCCTCAGGTCACCTACAAAGTTATAATGTACCAACTATTATTGGGTCTACCTGACCCCCTGGGTATGATTTATTGACCTGGGCCTTTGTTTTGTTAAGTAAAAGATCTATGGTTTCAGGAACTGATGTTGATGCACCTTGGGGTGGGTGACTCAAAAACATCTTGTGACACTAAGACCTTAGTGGCTATTCCAATCTTAACAGGGTTGTTTAAGTGTTTTTCTCTCAGACACCTTGAAGAATCCTCTATTGCTTGCATACCCCCGTTGCTCAAGACTAACTGCTACCTAACACTTAACAGATAGGACGCATCATTTCCTCCTGTAAATAAGTTGTAAGATTTTCAACAAACTGACTGGAAAAAAAAAAAAGCAGGTTTTTAAGTAAATATCTGATCATCCTCAAGTATTGCTGTCTAACTCTTAGAGGTCAGTGAGGAAATGGTAGGGTGTGTTGAGTGTGGTGCTGTACTCCTGTAATTCCAGCACAAGGAGGAAGAGGCAGATGATTCATAAGTTTGAGGCCAGCCTAGGCCAGCCATATATGGAGGCCTTGTCGTTAAAAAGCAAGGACTGAGGATGTAGCTCCGTGGTAAGGTGCTGAGTGATTGATGGGACACTAGACGAGCATGCATAAGGCCCCGGGCTCGGTTCTGAGCACTGAATTAAAAAATAATAAAAAGGAAGGAAGGAGAAAGAAAAGACAGAAATAGATGGTTGCTGGTTTTATTCTCCAATTTTCCCCCCCTTTCTGGTAAAAGCAGAGACCTCCTCTTCATACAGCGATGCTAAGATGCCAATGCCTGCATCAGAATTCTACATTGCGATGAACTGGTAGAAAACCATTGTTTAGGGCTGGGGTGTGTGGCATGAACGGTAAGTGCATGTGCCTGGCAAGTGTGAAGCCCTGAGTTCAAACCCCCGTGCTGCCAAAAAAAAGGCTAAAAGACTCCTAATAATTCAAGTAGACTTTGTAAATATTAATAAAGCAAATTCTTTCTGTACTACTTCTTTACTGCTGGTAAGTGGTATTTTCTCAAATACCCCAACTCTGTCTCTTAACTAAATAAATTCTTATAACTAGGATTTTTCTAATATCAAAGGGAAATGTGCTATTTCCTTTTGTGTTCCTAATGATAGCTGATACAAACCTTAAAGATAATATATATTTATAAATATTGCTAAATAAATTCATGAAAAATTAGTGATTGGTTACCTAATATCTATCTGTATACCGACCTAATGCTAGAGTGTGGTTGAATATTTCAAGATTAGCCAGATTGGATTTACGCTACTTCTTTTCACAAAACAACTGAAAGAAATGTAATTTTTTAAAAAAAGGAAGTAAGAGGCTGTGAAATAACAGTAAGAAACATTTGCTGTGACTATTGCCTGTGTTTATTTGATCCTCCTAACAAGGCTATGAGAAGATAAACTTGATATCATCACACCCATTTTGCACACGAAGAATCTTGAATTTGGATCAAATTGCTTGCCCAAAATAACTTGGCTTTGCAGTAGGACCAGGTATAAGCAATAGAAGTTTATTGGGTTCATGGTTTTGGAGGCAGGGAAGCTGTGACATGGTATGCCTTCATTTGTCAAGGGTAAGCATTATCTTGCTTTGTTATCGCATGGTGGAAGGGCAAGCAAGCACACAAGAAACAGACAGAAAATCCATCCTTTTTATCAGGAACCCACTCCAAAGATAGCTAATCTGCTCTGGAAATAATGACATTAATCCATTCCTGAGAGCAGACACCTTCTGACCTAATCACCTCTCAAAGGTCCCATCTCTCAATGCTGTTACAATGACAATCCAATTTCAGCATGAATTTAGGAGGGGGCTTTCAAAATAGCAAACTCTTTCAGAGGAGAATTTTAACTTGGCTTTTAAGGCTTTTTAAACACGGAGCTTCCTATAAATTAGGGAGATTTGGCAAATATTAATGTAGCAAATTTCTGCTGTACTATATACACTTACTGCTGGAAGTCAATTAGTACTTTAAAAAGATTTGCTTTAGGAGTTGAGAATCAAATCTGCAGTCTTCAAGAAGACTTCACCAGCTTTGAATGTTTTTTAATTCTGAGCATAATCTAAAAATATACAGTGACAGGAAGCCTACCAGAACAGAAATTAAACATCTCCATTGCAGCTGAGGAGCAAATTCAAGTTCTTAAGGACAAGGGAACTTGTCATTTTTCAACCTCCCAGTGTGTTCAACAACATCAATAATTATGGCTACCATTTTTTTCATACTTATCAGAACCTTCATAGGATTACTTATTCTCCACAATGAACTTCTAAGGTACGCTTTTACTTTCAGATCAATTTTACATACAGAAACAGAGGCTTAGATTAAGTAATTTTCTCAAGACCACAGAGACAGTTAAGTGCAGGGGTGCCAAAAACAGTAGTTCTGGCCTATAGCTCCCATGTTTATACTTGGTATTAACTCACCTGGAGACAAGCATAAGGTCACTAAACAGAAATTTTTTGGAATTTACAATGGCATTTTGAGAAAAAAAATGTTCAAATAGTGCTGAGGACAAAAACTGTAATTATAAAGGGCCATGTGTTTAAAAAAAAAAACAAAACAGGAAACCTATTTTTTCATCTACAGCATCACTAAAACCTAAGTTGCCAAATTTCAAAGTGCCTAAGAACCAACCACCTCGGGAAACTTTCCAAATAGGCTTATTCCCAGAACCCACACTATAAATTGTGAATTGGACCTGGGGCTCCAACACAGAATCTGTATTTTTAAAAGCAGCCAAGTGATTGCTCTGGAGGCCACCCTCTGACCACTTTGAAAAACACAGTTTTACATTTCTTTTTCACCTTTGATTCTAGAAACCACCTGGCTTTTCAAAACAAACAATGAAGCTATTTCCTAAATTGCCTAATTAGAAGCCTGACAGATTTGTTGTGAACAAACAGCAGGCTCTGTTTCCAAGAGATGAGTCAGAAACAAAATTCAAAAAGGTCCCAGTTTTTTGCTTCAGCATAATATGACCACGCTAAGTCCTCAGATCCATACTGTTCTGGGTTGAAGGTTGAAATTTTAAAATAATAAATAGAAAATTTTATAGGAGAGATCACTTCTGTAATTCAGGGAAGTGTAATTCCTTTGAAAAGCTTTCATCCTCAAGTACTTTCAACTAGGTTAACAGAGTAATCAGGAAGTGACTAATGTGTGGAGTCACACTTCTTAATGGTATTTGTAGGACAGATGGCTGGCAATGCTGGTTCTCAGGTGCCATGGGAATGGTAATTGTATTAATTGGGTCTTGGACCTAACACCTCTCTTGAAGACAAGTAGGAAGTCTCACTTCACAGAATTGGTCCAAGCTTTTCCTTCTAAGAATTTCCGGCACCAGCGTTTAAAGGTAGGTCTTCTAACCTGAAAACTTGAATTTGGATTTTCCTGTTCCTCTAAAGATAGCAAATAAAATCAGGTGTGTCAGTACCTGGTGCAAGGGAGAGGTAATGAACTCTTGAAAAATCTTACATTCCCAGCTTTCTCCACAATGGCCAAGATCCCTTTAATTTGACATTCCTTTTCTTCCAAGTTGATGCATTGAAATAAAATGAGTGTACATCATTAGATAAAATAAAGGTTTACTTAGTTTTTCCCCCTTCTACCTTCTTTTTAAACTTTATGTATATGTTGTAGTTTCTAAATCATTAAGAAAATTTAAGATTTAATGGTCTTTTAAAAAACTATAATATTTTCTCCTGGATAGGATTTTTCTTTTTTTTTTTACTTAACAGCTTGAGATTTAATGGTCTGTACCAGATATCTATTAATGTGTAACAATGTTACAACAACTTAATGGCTTGAATAAGTACATACTTATCTCACCATTTCTGTGGTCTAGAAGTCTGCTATAGCATTGCTGGGTTCTCTGTAAGATTGCCTGCAGTCAAAGGCAACTGGTTGGGGTCTCATCTGAATACTCACCTGGGGAGGATCTACTTGAAGAGTCACTCAAGCTGTTGGTAAAATCCATTTCCCTGTGCTTGTAGCAATAAGGGCCTTTCAACCCCTGGAAGCTGTTGTGGAGATCGCCAACTCCAGAATCCAGCCAGAGAGAAAAAGATGTGGGCAAGGAGGTGCTGCAATCTTAAGTAATGCAACAATGCCATCACACAGGTATGCCATCTTCATGGTGTCCTATTGGTAGAAGCAGTCACAGGTGCTATCTGCTTCCAAGAAGCGATTGTGCAAGGGCATGCACAAAAGCAAGGAGGCATCAGGGGTGACACCTTCAAGTCATCTGAAACATGATAGATCATCAAAGCTGGATAGGGAATTTTTAATTTGTCCATGACCAGGTTCAGAGAAAACCAGTAAATGAAGTCATGAATTGCATGGAGTACACTAGTATGCATGAGTGCAGATTAATAATCTTGGAAGCACAGTCACATTTCTCCAGATTATCAAAAAAAGGAAAGTTCAACAACTAGACCTTGTAATAAGAAAAAAATCCATTTCCATAAATTAAGCATGTTTTTAAAACATAAATAAGATGAAATGTCAAATAATTTCTAAGGAAGGTTATTTTTATTTACTATTTTTCTTGACAAATTATGACTGCAAATATTTACGTGGTAAGAAGTGTTATAACTTTTAAATACAGTGTGGAATGATCAAATCAAGCCAACCAACTAACTCCTCCATCACCTTAAACATTTGACATCCATGATGAGAACATTCAAGATCCACCCTCCCACTGAAATGAACAGTACTCAAATATTAGCTATATCAAGGAAGATTATTTCTATATCGTAGATACTTAATCAGTTTCCACAGTAAAGACTATCCTTGCTTTCCGGTCTGCCATCTGTGGTGGAACCACAGCCAAGATACAAATTTTTGTAAAAACCTCTATGGGGAAGACGATCACGCTAGAGGTTGAACCCTTGCGTACTGTAAAAAAACCCGTCAAGGCCAAGATCCAAGATAAGGAAGGAATTCCTCCTGATCAGCAAAGACTGATCTTTGCTGGTAAGCAACTGGAAGATGGATGTACTTTGTCAGACTACAACATCCCAAAGGAGTCCACCCTTCATCTTGTGATAAGACTTTGTGGTGGTGCTAAGAAAAGGAAGAAGTCTTACACCACTCCCAAGAGGAATAAGCATAAGAGAAAGAAGGTTAAGTTGGCCGTCCTGAAATACTATAAGGTCAATGAAAATGGCAAATGATTAGTCGCCTTTGTCATGAGTGTCCTTCAGATGAATGTGGTGCTGAAGTTTTTATGGCTAGCCACTTTGACAGACATTACTGTGGCAAGTGTTGTGTGACTTACTGCTTCAATAAACCAGAAGACAAGTAATTGTGGATGGATTAATAAAAGATGTGAACTAAAAAAAAAAAACTATTCTTAACTGCTTGTAGACAAATATATACTTTTCAAAAATCTTCCCTTCAGTCATAACAATTAAGACCATTATATTTCAGAGTCACTACCCCTGGAATAGCACTTTCTGCTTTTGTTCACTTGTCATGAAAAGTACAAACCCTTGTTGACAGAAGTTGTTGGCATTTTTCCCCCTCTTTTTAAAATTTTTTATTTTTGGCAGTACTGGAGTTTAACTCAGGGCCTTGTGCTTGCTAGGCAGGCACTCTACCACTTGAGACAATCCTCCAGCCCTCTTTTTTTTTAAATTATTGTTGTACTGGCTGGGGTATAGCTCAATGGAAGAGCGCCTGCCCAGCATATGTAAAGCCTTTGGTTTGATCCACAGCACTACAAAAAAGAAAAAAAAAAGGATAATTAATTATTGTTGTACTGGGGGTACATTTACAAAAGTTCTTACACTATATCATAATTGAATTCACCTCCTCCATCATTCTCCTTTTTCCCCTTCCCACCCATTCCTGCAATAGTTTCAAATTGTTGGCATTTAAATCAAGGATAGTTTTGTTCTTTTCTGTAATCTAGGTCTGAAAATGTTTAATGGAACCACTCTGGAAAAAAATTTGGAGGCTATTTAAAAAGCTAAACATTGATCTACCATTTGATCCAGCAATACCACTCTTGGGGATATACCCAAAAGACTGTGACACAGGTTACTCCAGAGGCACCTGCACACCCATGTTTATTGCGGCACTATTCACAATAGCCAAGTTATGGAAACAGCCAAGATGCCCCAGCACTGACAAATGGATTAAGAAAATGTGGTATCTATACACAATGGAATTTTATGCAGCCATGAAGAAGAACGAAATGTTATCATTTGCTGGTAAATGGATGGAATTGGAGAACATCATTCTGAGTGAGGTTAGCCTGGCTCAAAAGACCAAAAATCGTATGTTCTCCCTCATATGTGGACATTAGATCAAGGGCAAACACAACAAGGGGACTGGACTATGAGCACATGATAAAAGCGAGAGCACACAAGGGAGGGGTGAGGATAGGTAAGACACCTAAAAAACCAGATAGCATTTGTTGCCCTCAACGCAGAGAAACTAAAGCAGATACTTTAAAGCATCTGAGGCCAATAGGAGAAGAGGACCAGGAACTAGAGAAAAGGTTAGATCAAAAAGAGTTAACTTAGAAGGTAACACACATGCACAGGAAATCAGTGCGAGTCAACTCCCTGTATAGCTATCCTTATCTCAACTAGCAAAAACCCTTGTTCCTTCCTATTATTGCTTATACTCTCTCTTCAACAAAATTAGAGATAAGGGTAAAATAGTTTCTGCCGGGCATTGAGGGGTGGGGGTGGGAGGTAAGTGAGGGGGTGGGGGAGGGGGGAGAAATGACCCAGACATTGTATGCACATATGAATTAAAAAAATAATAATAAAGAAAGAAAGAAAGAAAAAGATATCATTAGGTTATGTAGAATGACTTCCGAAATACACATGAATTTGGAGATAATTCTTCAACTTTAAATAGTGAATACTATAAAAGTGAAGTTCCCATGTAACTAATTTAAGGCAAAGTTCTAAAATACAGTTTCTTTTTCTTTTAAAATAAATGGCTAGTCAAGCAGTCAAGTTCCTGCCTAGCAACCACAAAGCCTTGAGTTCAAACTCCAGTATTGCAAACAAAACAAAACTAATCATAAATAAATAAAGTGAAATACAGGGCAGACTTGGTGACTGGTAGTATACCCTTGTAATCTCAGCACAAGGAAGGAGGCTGAGACAGGAGGATGAAGAGTGCAGGGCTAGCCTGGGCTACATGGTGAAATCCTGGGAAGTCTGCTGTCAATCAGCCATAATCACTGACTTCCCATACTCTTCAATATCTACCTTTTTAGGGCTCAACCTAAGTCATAGACTATTGTGAAGCTAGCTTCTTCATCTGTAGAAAGGGCTATTGAGAGAAGTTTATAAAGGGTTTCCAGTGATTTTTTATTTTTGTTCCCTTGCACTTTGGTAATCTTAAAAAGTATCTTAAATAATACTCAGAATCTAATTTGAAATGATCAAAGATGGGTAAATTGTAACCCTGTCTCATGGTTCATATTGTCAAATCTGGAGACCACCACTAACATACCCTCTTCAAAATATTTTCTGAATTAGTTTGTAGAGCAATGGGAGTTCAGCCTTTGGATTAACACAAGAAGTAGTTTAGTTTTATATGTGATACTGGAAATCCCTTTGTATCATCTAAACTGGGACTAGAAAACTAAATTACTTAATTCCAGGTCAATTCTTTCCCTTCTTTATTGAGATGAAAATCGTAAGACATTTACCATCCTTGGAGTTGAAAGAGGATGTGTTTTTATTCCCACTGGTATACAGTATTAGGGTCATAGAATATGTGTTAAATCTCATGTACATATCCAAGACATAAAAGTTACCCAATGTCTGTCATGTTTTCTGAATCTTCTTGTCATAAAATGCATGACTGTTTCCTACAGTCATGTCTCATATGACAAGATTGCTACTGATAATCCTGTTCCTACAGTTAGATCTCTTCTCTATGTGCAGCCATTTGACAAAATTCCTCTTGAAATAATAATTAAAAAATCCAGAATTATACACCTCTACATTTAGTACATACAAACCAGTATTTATAAAGTAAAATATATAGATCTGTGGGGAAACCCAAGAACCTTTCATAGGATCAAAACTATTTTTGCAATAATGCTTAGTCATTATTTCCATCTTTCACGTTGTTGATATGGTATGGACAGTGGTGGGTAAATCATTAGTGCCTTAGCAGGACCCAGTGGCCCCCAAACACTTCCAGGTGTTGGAGATAAAGTCAATGATGGTTGTCTTCAAGGCAAAGCAGTTAACCCTGAATAGAAAATTACTGATAACTTGCTTACATAGCAGCTTGGGGACGTAACAAAGTCCATGCACCCAGGAAGTCACAAACAAGACTTTGGGGAGGGGCCAACTGATAAGGGAACTTAAACTGGGGGGTGGGTAAACTACCATGAAATCAGGAAATGGGTAAAAACTATTACTTGCCAGAAAGCGCATATCACAAGGAGGCCTTCCCCCACAAAGAGACAAAGGGAGTTGGAGACTTAAGTCTGAGTCTAAAATTTGAGCAATCCCAAGAGAGGCATATTTTAAAATAACCCAAAGGGAAATAATAAAACTTAGGCAACTTCTGGAAGATTGTACACCCCAGCGGTACTCAGCCAATGAGGAACCAGGGGAGGGATCTGCGCACTAGGGATAAAATGCCTGTTGTAATGCTTTGGGTGTCCTGCTTAGCAGATATCCAATCCTGCAGGAATGTTGTTAAAGTCTCACTCTCACTGCCCTTGATATCTCTGAGTCCATTCTGAGTTTGATCAAGTAAGCATATTTCGCTCACAGTAAAATAAAAATCAAAATCCAATTCCATTTAAGAACATCCTAGATGAAACAGTGCCAGTTACTAACTTAATTAAATTTCAGTCCTTAAGTGGAAAGTCTGTGTACACAGAGACACTTCCGATACACACTTAGTAAGCTACCATGTTTTTTCCAGAGGAAAAGCTTTCATGAGTCATGGGTTGATTTGGCCACTTTTTTCCTGGAGCATCACTGTTACTTGATCACTTGTTGCTTGAACAACTAACAAATTAATGTTATTCAGACTTGGGTATTTGGAAGACTTTCTTTTTTTGTTGTTTTCTATTGAAGGAACTGAACCTGTCATAACTTGAAAACAACTCAGATTATTTGTTGCTAATGAAACTACTGAGCTTTCAAGAGAAAACTGGAATATTGGAATAACTGTGTTTGCTATGATGGATGTGATAACTTCTAATATTTAAAGACTTATTGAATGAGATTGGTGGCGATATTAATGATTGTGATTTTTTAAAAAAAAATACCGAAAATGAAATGTGTTCCAGAAAGCCAGCACAGCTATGTACCTGTGAGAGAAGAATGTAAGCAAGGGGGTGAGGGGGGAGTGAAAGTGATAGTAAAGTTTATTAGGAAGGGAAGACACTTTCAATACTTTCAATAGATTGAAAGAGGGTCTTTAGAAGAGTGAGAATGAGAACAATTAAACAATTATTTTTACCTTAGCACAAGTTTTTTTTTTTGGGCAGCAGTGGGATTTGAACCCAGGGCCTCATGCTAGGCAAGCACCCTTACTGCTTGGAGATGGGGTCTCCCTGAACTATTTTGCCCCAGCTGGCTTCTAACTGAGATCCTCCTGATCTCTGCTTCCTGGGTAACTAGGATTACAGGAATGAGCCACTGGCGCCCAGCTATGATTTTTTTTTTTTTTTGAAATAGGGTCTCAGAACTATTTACCTGGTGCTGATCTGTCTCCTGAGTAGCTAGGATTACAGGAATGAGCCACGGGCTCCTGCCTGACTAAGCTTAAAATTTTTTTTTGGTGTTGCTGGGGTTTAAACTTAGGGGTTTGCACTTATAAGTCAGGTGCTCTACCACGTGAGCCATGTCCCCAGCCCCTGACTAAACTTTAAATTTTTCCTGGTCTTTAATTTTCTTGGAGGGGAGGGACTGGAGTCAGGACTTCTTACATGGAAAGCAGGCACTCTACCACTTGAGCCATGCCTCCAGTCCAAAGCACAGGTTTTTACTGAAGTGAAAAGGGGTTTTGTTAAGTGCCCCCCACCCCAGGACCAGCCCACAAGGCTGAAGTCAAAGTGAAGGTCACTAGACTAGAGTAGGCCTACAGATTTACAACATACAAATTATTATTGGATGGGCTTCCAGGGAATCCCCTGGGGTATGGTTTACAGGCCAGGGTCTTTGTTTTGTTAAGTTAAAGATCTATTGATTCAGGAACTCATGTTGACCTACCTTAGGTAGGTGGGAGGCTCAAAAACATCTTGTGACATTCCATGACCTTGGTGGGCTATTTTGATCTGTTAAGTATTTTTCTCTCAATGACCATTTTTTTTCTTTGAACACTGGGCCTCATGTTTGCTGGGCAGGTTCTTTACCACTTGAGTCATTCTGTCAGCCCTTTTTGTGTTGGGTATTTTCAAGATCGGGTCTCCTGAACTATTTCTTGGGACTGACCTCAAACCAAGATCCTCCTGATCTTATCCTCCCAAGTAGCTAGGATTACAGGCTTGAGCTGCTGGCTCCTGGCCATCTTGTTTTATTTATTTATTATTTATTTATTTGGCCATATTGTTTTAGATTCAACACTACAACTTACCACGTTTTGATGTTCTATCAAGGAAGAATATCTAAAAAGACTATTAAAAAGGCCAGCATCTTTTTATGTACTTCAATCAAAACATTTGAATGAGAAGCAGATACAAGAATACAGCTATCTTTTATAAAGCTGTACAGTAAAAAGGTGCAAAAAATAGAAAACAATGCTACTTTCCTGAGTATTTTGTTTCCTAAACTTACCAACTAGAAAATGAAGGCTTAGAGAGTTCAAATATGCTTCCAGGGATCCCATAAACAATAAACATTAAAGATGGGATTTGAATTTAAGTTTTTTTTTCCTTCAGTACTAGAGTTTGAACTCAGGGCCTACATCTTGTGCCACTCCACCAGTACTTTTTTTGTGTGTGATGGGTTTTTCAAGATACGGTCTCAGTCTCTCCAACCGAGAGACCTGGCTGGCTTTAAACCGAAATCCTTCTGTTCTCTGTTTAGGATTACAGGTGTAGCTATGAGCCACGGACTCCAGGCAAGAAACTCAGTTTTACTTATTGTTCTCATTGCTTGAACTGTTTGCATAGAAACAGTTTAATGCTGCTAACGATAGTTAGCACTCTACATTATGCATAATATTCACAGTTAAGTGTCCCCTGGGCACATGACACCCCACAATTTTTACCCTACCTCTAAATCAGTTTCTTGTGCATTCTGTGTCACAGTATAGAAGTTAGATTATCTACCTATATAAAGATACATATTTTTTAGTGGTACCGGGGTTTGAACTCAGGGCCTCACGCTTGCTAGGCAGGCGGCTCTACCATTTGAGCCATTCTGCCAGCCCTAGACAATATATTTTAAATCATAATTTACCATTTGAAAGCTGCCCAAACCCTGAAAAGTCAGGAAGCACCAGTCTGATTAAGGAAGATGAAATTGTACTCTGAAATTTAAGCCAGTCTCTTCACAGTTGAACCACCTCAGGGCAGAGTTCAAACAAAGGCTGAAGCCAAGGTTTGTTGGGGAAATGAGTAAGTGGGTCTCCCCAGAGCAGTGTGAAGTCATCTGGCCAAGGTAATGCTTCCCAGAGGTGAAACCCTGCGGGATAGGGGGTTGGGAGGGTAGGCCACAAAATACTCAGTACTTTGCAGGTCCAGTCCTAAGGTAGTTGGCTAACTACCTGGTATTTTAGTAAAATTCTTGACTCCGAATCACACCCCCAAAACCGCATCCTGCCCAACAGCGCTGAAAGCATCATTCCCAGTTTATTCTACTTTTCTATTTGTCTGACTTGTTCATTATTAACCAAATTTGTATTTAGCCATAATCATAGACCATAACCAAGTTATCAAGACCTTGTCGAATTCGAAAGAAGTCCACACCTCAGAGGAATCTTGGAAGCGAAAGAAAGAAAAAAGAAAAAAAAAGATAGGAAGAAAAAGGAAACTAATGTTTTACCCTATTACAATGTCAGCAGACTCTCCAAAGACCAAGCAAATTTGAAAACTCACTTATTTTTTCCTAAACAGCGCCACCTACTGTTAGTTTTAAGTCATTAGAAAGTGTTTCTTGGCAAGGACCGGGAGAAAGAGGGGGCAAAAAGGAACCCAGGAAGAACTCTACTCAGTTTAGGGGGCTTTAGAAGAAATATGAAAAAAGGCCATTTCGAAGCCAGACTTAAGTATTCGCCTTGTTAGACGAACGCTCCCAAGAAACCAAAGCCACGCGATTCATTTTTAAAAAGATGGCTATATCTTTATAAGGGCGCTATGAGTTCTGCAGCTTTTTCTTATATTTTTATTTTTAATGCACGATGTTTGCGTATTTTTATATTTGGGGATCGTGTTAAACAATATATATATATGTATTTCTCTTTTTTCCGCCCACCCACGGTGAAAACTTCTGCACAAGGGAGGCTTTGACACCTGACATCTGCTTGGAAACTTCTGGGTGGGAGGAGAGAAAGGGTTAAAAAGTGGCAGCGCGGTCGCCCTCTTTCTGGAGTCCTGGGCGGCTTAGGGGAGGCTGCAGGTACGTGCGTTCGCGGGCGCGCACACACCCTCCCTCCCAGTTACTTCGCCGAAGGGCACCATTTGGCTTTAAAACAAATTACTTAAACGCAACAGGGAGTTTTATCGCCGAGAGGGAATCCTTATAACTGAGATGGGATTTCAGGAATATCTACAAAGCAGTCTCCCGCTCCACTGCTGGAGGAGAAGAAATCAGGTGGTAACCAGCCTGTGTGCACGGCATTTCTCGGCACACGTTAACAATCAAGTTAATTGAATTCATTGGAGTTTAGAGCCGGCCTCGAGCTCACAGAGGGCTTTGAATGGCCAATTTCTCTCTTTCCCTCTCCTCCTCCCCGCCTCCCTCCCGCCCGCCCTCCCCGCTCCCTCCCCTCCGGGTTCCCCAGTCCACACCTCCCGCCTCCACTCCCCTCACCCCCACTCCCTCCTCCGCCCTATTAAAACACCCACCAGCTCACTTGTTAAGACCCCCTTAAGTTGGAGGAGGCAGTAAGGCAACAACAGCGAGGAAGGAGAAGTCAAGACGTCTGGAAAGAATTACCCAGTCCTGGCTTCAAGCAGCCCATTGAACCAGGGACTTGAACCAGCCCTAGCCAAAGACTTTTCTCTCCATTCTGCTCTTCCCGGCTTCTGCTGAGTCTTCACCGGGATTTTTGTTTGTTTGTTTGTTGATACGAGAAAGAAACTTTCCGTTATTAGGGGGAGGGGGACTGGAGCAAAAAAAAAAAACTAATTTATTTTTAAAGCACAGATAATTTTTTAAAAAAGAATCACAAGACTGAAGTGCAACGGAAATAATAAAGATAATATTAGCCAAATTTTCTTTAAGTGGGGAAGAATCAAACATTTAAGACTCCCCCATCCTTTTTAAATGTTGTTTTTAAATTTCTTGTTTTTTTTGGCCGGTCGTCTCAAATTCATCTGATCTCTTATTACCTCAATTTTGCAAACTGCCTTCCACCGACCCTCCGGGACCACACAGACAGGCTGAGGACGACTTATGACCAAGAGTTGAACAAGGTACGTGGTACAAGCGCGTTTGGGTAATCTATCAAGGTCCTCAAATAGGCTAGGGAGAGAAGAAATTGTCCACATGAATGTTTTAAAATTTGTCAGTTCCTATAGAAGAGTGAGGTTTGAAAATTTCCACCAGACTGAAAATCAGGAACTACCTCCCACCACTATTAAGCTTAGTAGCGTATCCCTGTGGCTCTCGCCAGAAATCCGCTGTCTTTCTGGGTACACAGGTAACCGCTCTGGCTGGGGAAAGTTGCTGGTCCCGAGATGTACTTTTCCATTCTGCATCTTCCCGAGCGTCAGAGGGGCCCCTGAGTTGGGAAACAAGCATTTCCACTGTGGGAGGAAAATGCATTCCGCGCAGCCGTCCCCTGTCCCCTTCCCATCCCAAACCTAACCTTTCTTTTCTCCCACACACTGTGTGGAGAAAAAAACCCTGGCAAAGCCCCTGGAAGCTTGCTTCTTGCTTGGAGTGAAAGGGTTAAAGCGATCCGGGGTTCCAGCTCCGTAGAGCTGGGACCCTGAAGAAGGAGGGTCCTCGCCACCTCCTAGCCGCTACCGGCCTCCTACAGCCACTCCCCCCTTTTCCCTGGCCTCCCCTCCTTAGCACTTCCCAAACCCTATTAAAGTGTCTGGCAGGGTCTGTCCGGGCTCAGCTCCGCTCCGGAAGCCTTACTCGGGCCGGGGGTCCCTGACGCCGCCGGTGGTACTGGAGGCTGGGAGCGGGAGGAGGGCGCGCATCCCTCTCTGCGCGGGGCCAGGCGTGCGTGGGGACCGCGAGCTGCGCTCCGGCAGCTGCAGCGTTTCGGGAGCCAATTCCGACGTGGCACCCAGCATGCTGGTGCTGGGTTCCTCAGATGCAGCTGGGGACCCTGCAGACTGGGGGGTTCGGGGACTACGTCCCGAGTCCCCGGCCCAAGGTGGGGACTCGGGGCCCGCGGGAGCCGGGGTGGCGGTTGGAGTGAAGCCAAAGGCTGAGCTGGGATGGATAATCAACACCTTGGACTGAATCCGTCACGTTGGTTCCCGCCCAGCGTGAGCCAGGGCTCCGAAATGGGTCCCTGTGACCAAGAGGGCGGGTCTGAAAGGAGGGTCTGTGTAAGGGTGAGAACCGGGAGGGGAGAGAGCTGTTTCCTCTGGCCAAGGAGACTCAGCCAAGGGGAAACAGCGCTGAAAGGATCGTTAAGGCTGGAGAAAGAGGGGCTGGGAGCAGAGAGGCGGTGCCTGAGGAGGAGGGTGTACAAGACCCGGGTCCTGTTACACAGTCTTAGGTGCCAGGTTCTCCAGCGCCTCTCCTTACGTTCCCCCAATGCCCGCGCTAAGTACTTGGACTCCTGGGTAATGGAGGGGAGGCAGCTGCTACAAGCCTTGTGCCCACAGGGGATCTGCAGAAGCCCTGTCCGCCCCTCCCTGTCGCCCAGGTCCCCACCCTTCAGGACCAAGGCTGCCAAACTGTCTCTCCTGCAGCCATGCAGAAATGCTACACTCCAGCCCACGTGGCTGGGCTGGGATTGCCTTTACGTCACACGGTGAGGGAAGATGTGACGCAATAGGTCCAGACGCTCTGATTGGCCACCAAGGGCTTCCCCAACTGGAGGCCTGAGTATATATACAGGTTCAGCTCCGGGGAACAGAGAAGGAAGTTAGCGGATAGACTCAGCTGAGGAGACTTCACTGCCCATTGTAGATTTTGTGGGTTAGCCTATGACCTCTCACTGCAGTGAAGGCGTGTAATATTGTAATTATGGGAGTGTTAAACCGGATTATGATATTCTTAATAAGGGCATTTTAGGAGTACAGTTTTTAATGGTCCCCTTCAAATTTAGGGTACGGGTTTTAAATTTAAATATGTACTTTTATAGAACGGGCTAGAACAAATCTTTGCTCATCAACCTATTTGTAGGTAATATTTTACATTTTACAGAAGAATTTTTAAGTTTGAAAAGAATCTTAAATTTTAAACGCTTTATTTTCCAATGTGTGCAAGTTGACTCGTTTGTAAAATTAGCTTTTACTACACTTTTCTAGGGGGTTAATAAGATTATATATTCAACTGAGATACTGTTTTGAATATCCATCATTCCCCAAAGGTTTTCCTAGTAGGTTGGCTGCTCTTTTACATTTTCAGTGAAAGTTTAGCACTATAAAGTAACTAATGTATGTATAATTTATTGTGCCTGCCTTTTCGTTTTTGGAACAAATAATTCCAAATTAAAGCTTTGTAACTAGAATATTATCTTCCTATTCTCATTTACTTAAATATCACCAGAGTCAGATAAATGGAAAAATGTATTGTAGACGTGCATATTACCTTGGTTTTTTTTTTATTAGCATATATTAGTTGTACAGGGGGTTTTCATTGTGACATTTATGTATGTGCTTACAGTGTATCTTAATTAGATCCACCCCCTCCAACGTTCTCCCCTATGCCCCCTTCTCCCCTTAAAACAGTTTCTTCAGGTTTCATTGTTCTATTTTATACGCATATACAAGTACACATATTTTTCCTTCCCTTTCCTTCAACCTCTCCATTTACCGGTCTCTGCTTCCACTGGTACCTCTCCTCCATACAAGACCTGCTTATTTTACCTGTATTGCTTTTATTGTACCTAGAATTGAATCAATACTTTATCAAAGAGAGTTGTGCAGTATATGAGAGATTTAATGAATCATTGACTAATATCAAATTTGAATGCAGCTTTCCCCAAAGGAATGATGATACTTGGTCAGTTACTGCCTTAGAAAGCAAGAACTGTGCAAAAAAGGAGTAAGAAAACTGTTACTAGAAAGCGAGTTAGCTTAGAAGCAATCGTTATTGCCAGGTCTATAATATAGCTCGCCAATATTGAATCATATAAATGCTTTTCCATATGTTTTTTTTTTTATCAACTCAGATTTCTTTAAAATCTTTTCTTGAATTTTTAAACACATAACCTTCTTCAGTTCATTAATTCTCTTATTGGCACTGTGAGGAAAATCTTTTGTCAAGGGGACAAGGTGGAGATCCCCTTTGGCAAAGTTATATTGTACAGTTTCATTTTAAATCTAAGAACAAGTATGGAGTGGTTTGTAACATTTTTAGCTTTCTGGATCTTTCATGAAGTGCAATCCATAAATTAATGTAATGGGAGAACAGAGAATAAACTGCCTGTCTTTCTGGGTTCTCCTTTTTACCCATGTGTACCCAGGCTATGTTCCTCTAAGAGGCTGCAAAGGACAAAACTCATGTCAGCTGCTCTTTCAACTGAGGGCAGATTGGGCAGCTCCCTGTATAGAAAACTCATTTCCATTACCAAAGATTAACTTTAATCTTTTCTCTTCTAACAGCAGTCTGCATAGAGCAAGCCTCATCTTGCCACATATACCTTTCAATCATTTAAGATTTCACAAAGGTGCTGCATTTTGCCACATAAGGCTTTGACCTGTAGAGGTAGCTCCTAAGACCCAAAATAAATACATACAGAACTAAGATTTCATGGCAAATCATTGTAACTTTCCCCTTCACTGTGAACTGGATATAAGACGGTCAAGTTCAGGAACCAAAAGAGCAGTTGGGAGGATTGACATCCTGGGAGTAATTGACTAAAATTGATGGTAAAGGAAGAGAAATCTGAAATTTGCAGCTCTGGATCCAGCCACCACTGGGGTGTCAAACCTTTAAAAGGTTTGTATACTAATCCTCCCAGCTTGGCTCCAGGGCCTTTGCTAGGATAACTGCAGTGAGAATGAATAGAAAAAGGCAGACTTTAAAGCCAGAGAGGGAGACAAGGTTAGACCCAGGAAGAGGGTAGTCTTCATGCCCTGTATGTAATGAGCTTTAATGTGAAGACTTGGGGCGGTCTTCACTTGGGTACACCTAACAGATCTAGTTCAGAATCTTAGGATTTGTATCAAAGCAAATGAGAGCACAATCTTGACTTCAGCCAAGTGGTTGCCAAATCAAACTGCTGATTAGAATTTCCTGAAGAGATTTAAAAGCTTGTGATGCATATCAAAGAATTCAGAATGTTGGAGTCACACACTAACATTTACAGGTCATCCTGTAACTCATACCTCAAAAGAATTATTAGTTTTTTATGGTGGGGAAGGTAGGGCGGAGGCAGTTGTGCTACACTTAAGCTACTCCACCAGCCCTTTTTTGCAATAGGGTCTCATGAACTTTTTGCCCAGGCTGACCTCAAACTGCGATCCTCCTGATTTTGGTATCCTGAGTACCTAGGATTACACATGTGAGCCACTGGTGCCCGGCATTGGGATCCACTACTCTGTAGGCTTTTGGTTACTCTACCTTCCTAATACACTACGAACAGGCAGATAAGAAAAGAAGCAGGTTTCTAATATCTTGCTAGTGTCATCTATTTAGGTCAATATTCTCATTTTAATGGTTCTACATATGAATTAGGGCCTATAGGAATAAAAATAAATACTTATAAGAGTTTACAGGTGAAGAATGTCCATGTTCTTGAGCAATGCTTTCATTAAGGAAACATTTTTAAAAAGTTTTCTATCATCCTTTGTGCCTTAGTGATTTCATACTGCTATAAATTAAGATGAGCACTGACCTGGTCATCAGTGGATTTGAAAATATAATGAGAAAGTACAAGTATACTTTGTCCCCTAAATTTTTGTTTGGATTAAAATATTGGCTTGCAGCACCAACAATAATGACCACCCAAACCAATTATTGAATGTGACGTCAGATTTCATGTACTGAGTCTCATGTATGCTATCTTTACTAGTAACCCTATAAAAGGAAATGAAGTTTTCAGAGTGAGTATCAGTAAGAATCTGTCTACTGCCACGAGGTGACTCACGATAAAGAGCATGGAAGTGGGGCACTTAATGCAACCTGCTTTTTATAAAAAATTTTTTTGGTGGTACTAGGGTTTGAACTCCAGGCCTCATGCTTGCTAGGCAGGCACTCTTAACCACTTGAACCAGTCCACTAGTCCATTTTTTTTTATATAGACACTCAACTATTGGTGGTAGCAATATTAAAATTGGTGTGTCTGTATCCTACCTGTAAGATTTTGTTCAAGGACACATAGCTTTTTCACAAAACCTTCAAAGTCAAATAGCTACTGTGAGGCAGGACTTGAGTTTATTTCTTCTAATTCCTAGTCCTGCTTTTGACATGCCACATTTGTTACTTGTTAACTGACAAACAGTGGGTTCAAGAACAGGGTCACAATGATTAGGTAATTACTGGCAGGAAGCTAACATTACTGATATGTAATTGTTGGTTGTTTATTTGTAGGTATTTAAATGAGTTCCTTTAAATCTCATTTATTGGGGAGTTGGTGTGACTGCTCCTTTTTATAGAAGAGGAAACTGAAGATGGTGAGCACTATGTATGCTTGTTCAGGGTCAGCTAGCCATTAAAGAGCCTTTGATTCTATACTCAGTCCAGTTTTGGAGGTCAAATTTTCCTGGAATGACAGAGCTGGGATTTGAACCTAGTATATCTGATTCCACAATGTTTATCTGGCTAATGCCATGTGATTTTTCCAATTGAAGAGAATACACACAAGCATTAGAACCAAAACACAAAACAGTGCATGCATTAATGGTGAGTAAATTCTACAAGAGTAATAGGTTTGGGGTTAATAAAAAATGATCTTATCCCTCATCCCAAATTTGACCCCTGTATTCATGTGACTGTTCAGATTGTAACTCAGAATTCCTGTAAGTGGCTCTTAGGGACCATGTGCATTTGTTGTTTATTATCTAGTAGAAGAGCTGGTTTGGAACTCCCCACAGCCATTAACTGTAGATAATTGGCAAGGAATTATGGAGCCCTTATTTTACATAGGGCAAATCTAACCCTTGCACAACTAGAATTTTTCTTTTTTGCAGTATTGGGGCTTGAACTCGGGGCCTACACCTTGAGTCACTACGCCTGCCCTTTTTTGTATATGTGATGGGTTTTAAAAATTATTGTATTATTTAAAAATGATTTTATTATTAAAAATAAGTCTATTATTTATATTATATTTTTATTTTATATATATTATATTATTTTTTATTATTATGTATAACAATGTGTATACATTGTTTAGGGTCTCCCCCTTGCTCCCCTTTTCCTCTCTCCTCCGTGGATTTTTTTGAGATAGGGTCTCTCAAACTATTTGCCTGGGCTGGCTTAGAAATGTGATTCTCCTGATCTCTGCATCCTGGTATCCAAGTAGCTAGGATTACAGGTGTGAGCCACCAAAGACCGGAACAACTAGAATTTTAAAAAAAGAAAACAATCATTCACTGCCCCTGCCATGAAGATGAGGATGGGTTCTTTGTATTAACTGCCTTACTCCAAATAAATTTATTCCTTTATTCAAAATGTATTCATTAAGTATTTGATAAATGTTAGGCTCTGCTTTTTTTAAAGAAGTGTTTTTGTTAGTGTATAATTTTACATAATTTCCATATATACATATAATGTACCCCAGTTTGGTTCATCTCCATTGATCTCCTTCTCCACACCCTCCTCCCCCCCTCCCCAAGCTCTACTTTTGTTATAAGGGACACAATAGTCATTGAGACACACTAGTTCCTATGGCATGGAGTATGCATAGCAGGGCAAGGGAAGGGAATGTGCCCGGGGTGGAGAGAGGACAGGGTATAGGAACAACCTTAGAAAAAGGGGTAGTGAGCTATGACCTCTCAGAAGAGATGTCATGGGACTTTATCTCTGTAGCCTTTCCCAAATGCTGAGTCAGCAAATCTGAATGCATGTCTTCTGATCAAAAGTGGAAGGACTGACTGATCTATGAAAACTTGGGATTTTCATTGCACTAGGGCAATGATATTCTCCCTTGACCCAGCAACTTGTTCTGGTTAATATAAAAGTGCTAAAAGGGGGAGGAAAAGCATCTGATGAGTACAGGAAGTAACAGCAGGGCTTTCTGTCTGCTCCATACGTGAGAGCAATGGAGGCAGTACTTACTGCCTTATTATGAGATGGAATTTTGGCTGCTGGCCTTAGAATCAGAATTGGGGTTGCACAGATGTAACCAGCAGTGCCTTTTAAAACACCATCTCATGTCCCCTTAGGCTGCATGCATCTGGAAAGTCTTTGAGCCAAGAAATCTGCACATTGGCTGGCCTTGTATCTGTACTTCAGAGAATGCTTATTCTCCAGCTTCCATAATAGCAGGGACACAACCTTCTAAGTTCTTTTCTGATCAAACTTTCTTTATACAATAAGTTTTTTTTTTTCTTTAAGCCAGAAACAAAAAGATGCTGCCTATTTTGTCATGCAGATTAAAATCTGAGAATGTTAGTCATCTAGTCTTAGGCTGCTGTGTGGTCTCACTCCTGGTTTGTAAATTTGGGTAGGCTACTTAAATACTTACATTGTAACATGAGATTAATGTTTTCTACCTAAAGCCATTAAAATTAAGTAAGGTCATGCTGTTAAACAACCAAAAATTTTCTACTTGAAATCTAATACATGATGAATAAATACTAGGGGCCATTGAAATAATTATGATGATATTTGAGATTTTTTTTTGTAGTACTGGGATTTGAACTCAGGGCCTCACACTTTCTAGGCAAGTGCTCTACCATTCCAGCCAACTCCTCCAGTCCTTTTTTGTATCAGGTGTTTTTGAGATAGGGTCTCATGAACAATTTGTCTAGGCTGGCTTCCAACAGAGATCCCCCTGATCTCTGCCTCACAAGTAGTTGGGATTACAGGCGTGAGCCACCACCACCTGTCTACTATTCAACAGATTTACTGAGTAACAACAATAAGCCAGGCAATGTTTTATGTCTTTGGGGCACATGAGTGAAAATATATAATCTCTGTCCATCTATCATCTATCTGATCATTGAATTTGTTACATTAAGCCATTCCTTGACACTTGGTTTTGGCCCGGAATTCTGTGGAGAATAGAAATTATTAAATAATTTTTATCAAGTCCACGAGCCATTTAAAAAAATCAATTAGTAGGCTAATGACTATTGGTTAAAAAAAATCCAAGTTTTATATTTTAAATATTTATAGAATACAGATTGTTAAAATCATGTTCTGTCTAGCAGAAAGCTCTAAGGATCTAGGACTGAACTAATTCTGTTTTTCCAACTTAACAAAAACCCATATAGGCATGTTCCTGTTTTAGTAGGAGAGTATGCTTGAGACACAGAACCTTTGAATTAGGGATTGTCTCAAAGTCTTACACATGGTGTCCATATCTAAGAAATTGCCCAGGGGAATTAAAAAAAAAAACCAAACAAAACCACATCCTGTGTGTCATTCCCCAAGATCAGTGTATCCCCTCAGCAAAGCTGGCTCTAAAATGTGCCTTCTTGCCCTTTGGCCTGTGCTAAGATGCTCTATGTGTCACAGGCGGCCACGCTGAGATATCCAGCAGGAATATAAGGTTTAATTCTAGCCACATTGTCAGAGTTAGCAAGCAACTTTTCCCAGGCTTCAAAAGGACATTCTGTAGACTCCTATGATGTAAGAGGGTGTTCCCACTTTGACTGTGGCCAGCAGATGTGATGTGACCACTCTCTATGTCCACGTGCACTGATAAAAGCAAGGAAAATGTGAATAATGGAAAAGAATGGCAGGCAGTTCTGCTGCTGGCGATGGTGGTTTTAAACGTAAGCGAAACACACATGTAAGCTTCTCCCTGGCAAAGTGCTTTAGTCCTTGAAATTTTTCACTCCTGTGAGAATGACTCATGTCTTGGAAATGACAAGTTCCAAGTCTGGTGCTTGCAGCACCTTTTGACTTTGGTTAACGTACCCTTTGGGAGTGTCTAGCATCCCTGTCGCTGAGTTAATTAGCAAGAGACAATCTTGGCTTGCCTTTCACTGAACTCAGAACTTCTCTATTCTTCAGCAGTCTCAACATTCCGTTCATATGGGTACCATATTACACTCCATGGTGGCCTATTCGTCTGCTAAAAGTGGAACACAAATTTGTTTTGTATGTTTATCAGCTTCCTAGTTAAATGATCTTTTAAACTGCATCATGTTTTCTAGCACTTACTTGATTATTTGCAAGTGTTGTGATTTGAATTCGGGGCTTTGCACTTGCTAGGCAGGAACTCTTACCACTGGAACAATGCTCCCAGCCCTCCCCATGCCTCCTTTTTGATATTTTTCTGATAGGATCTCCTGCTTTTTTCTCAGGAATGAGATCTTCCAATCTAAGTCTTCTGTATAGCTGTGATAGCAGGCATGTGCCATCATACCTGGCTTATTGATTAAGATGGGATCTCCCTAACTTTTTGCTTAGGCTGACCTCAAAGTAGGATCATCTTAATCTCTGCTTCCTAAATGCATGGGATTACAGATGTGAGCTACTGCACCTAGCCATTGTGTTTGTGGATTAAACTCAGGGGTAAACTCAGGGGTTTTAATTGGCAAAACACACACTCTACTGCTTGAGCCATGCCTCCAGTTCATTTTGCTCTGGTTATTTTGGAGATGCGGTCTTGTGAACTCTGCCCAGGTTGACCTCAAGCCATAATCCTCCCAGTCTCAGCCTCCCAAGTAACTAGGATTACAGGCCTGATCCACTGGCACCCAGTATGTTTTTGGATTTTTGACAAACTATTTCATTTTGTTCCCCAGCACAGCCCTGTGAAGAATCTTTGACAAATATTGGCACTCCCATTTAACAAAAGAAAATGAAGTCCACAAACTAGAATCTGCCTTCTAGGTTGCTTTGCATTATCTAGTTTATAAGAGTTAGGGTGAACTAAACCCTAAAATGCCTATGACAGATAAGAAACAAACATCTAACAATCATTTCTTGCTAACGTAAGAGTCCGAGCCAGGTATCCAGATGAGTGGGCAAGTTCTGTATGGCAATTCAAGGACCAAGGTCCTTCTTTCTTGAGCCTATGCAATCCCCTAGAAACTTGTTACTATAAATATCAAGCATGTGGAAGGGAAAGACATTGGAGGAGGCATACCCTCTTGTAAGGGATGCTGCTGGAGGTGGCGAATCTCAGATATCCAGAGGCGGGAATGCATGGCTTAGCACAGAGGTGCAACACTCGTGGTGAAGCTGCCACACTGTAGTTCTCAGAAGTGTAATGCACACCCACTCAGGACCACCTCAGCGTCCCATCAGGTGCAGTATGTCAGTGGTGCCTTTCTAGAGGTGAGCAAGGTGATGACCACACAATTGTTAAGAGACAAGAGGACATCACCATAATCTAGGTGGAAATTCGATTTTACACTTTGGTGTGGATTAGGAAACTATAAATAGCATATCAAGCAGGAGCTTTTACAAATTGCTTAACCTACATTTTAATTTAAAATAAGTTTACTCAGCATTCAGAAGCTAGTTGGTAAGTAATAATTGTGTGACAAACCCTCAAAGTTGATGTGAGGGACTGAAAATGGGAATACTACATGTATACCAATTACGTCCCTTAGTTCATTCTTAGAAGAGAAGGAAGCTGGGTGTCTGTCTGTGGCTTACACTTATAAACCTAGCAAACATGTGAGGCTGAAGTTGGGAGGATCATAGTTTGAAGCCAGCCCAGGCAAATAGTTCAGGAGACCCCATCTCCAAAATAACCAGAGCAAAAATGGAATGGAGGTGTGGCTCAAGTGATAGAACACTGGATTTCCAACATGAGTCTCACAAAAAAAAAAAAAAGAGAAAGAAAAATAAAACTTAAAGGGAAAATAGGTTTACCAAGTACCCTTTCAATGCTCAGCATTGGAAGGGCTTTGGGAAATACAGAAAATTCTCTCCTGTCCTTGGGTTTTTTTTTTTTTTTTTTTTTTGTACCTTAGGTTGTTTAAAACCTTATTTAGGAGAAATGCAAAATTGGCTATCAGTAAGAGCTGAAACAGGTTTCAAGTCTGTGCTACAGCTTTTAATAGAATGGCATTTACCTGTTGAAATTAAGCATGATATTATTTCTTTACTGAATTCATTATTTCTACAAGCATTTATTGTATGATTACAGTGTTCCAGCAAGGTTCCTGATCCCCATGATCTTTCTGCTGTTGGTGATGGCGAATGGAAGAGAAACATCTAAACAAAGGCATACAGTTCAGACTCAAAGCAACTTTGAAATATATGTGCACAGAATATCTAGGGATGAGAAATGTGTAACATCAAAGGGAAATTTTGAAATAAACTGTAAGCTTTCATATTTAACAGATTAAAGGCAGCAAACAGAAAACATTGAGGCCCAGAGTGGTAAGGTGACTCACCCACAGTCACACAGCTAGTTGTCAACTAGTACTAACACTCAGGTATTCTGAGCTCCACTCTCAGTTAGCCACATAGAAGGGACGTAAGTTAAGGAGTTTGTGTTGGAGATGACCTGG
Organism: Castor canadensis; assembly: GCF_047511655.1. Classification (NCBI taxonomy): domain Eukaryota; kingdom Metazoa; phylum Chordata; class Mammalia; order Rodentia; family Castoridae; genus Castor; species Castor canadensis. The sequence continues at coordinate 180,081,444 of NC_133388.1, read as the reverse complement.
AATCACACATGAGAAATTATCTGGAATTTTTACTTAAATGATTAGGGGCTGAAGGGACTCATGGCACAGTAGGAAAAGATTGCTCTGGGGCTTGGGAAGTTTCATTTCCAAGCCTACCTGTGACCATATAGAGTAGAGGCTTAAAAAAGTATCTCACAATAAAAGCAATACATCCAGGTGTTTGTTTAATACACTATGATATTGAATAGCACCACTACTTCATTTGATTAATTTTTGGCAGTACTGGGGTTTGAACTTGTAACTTATGAGGCAGGTATTCTGTCCCCAGTTCTTTTTGCTTTAGTTTTTTTTTTTTTTGAATAGGGTCTCATGTTTTCACCTGTGCTGGCTTGGACCATGATCCTATTTATTCCACCCTAATAACTGGGATCACAGGTGTGCTATACCATAACACACCCTGTTTGTTGAGATGGAGGTCTTAATTTTTTGTCTGGGCTGCCCCAACTGCATTCCTCTTGATTTCTGCTTTCTGAGTAGCTGGGATTGTAGGCATGAGCCACCAGGACTGGATCTCATTTGATTCTTGAAACAGCCTTCTGAGTTGTACTAAAAGGGCATCCTTATTTTTGCCTTGAAGATTTGCTATGTGGGGTCACACAGCAAATCAAATGAGAAACTTTGTTGGGCAATGCTCTGCCCTGATACTATGTATATAACAAGCATGGCACAAGAGTGGCTAACCAAGAGTGTCATTTGATTTTATTGCAGATGCATTGTGAGAGGTTTCTATGTATCCTGAGAATAATTGGAACCACACTTTTTGGAGTCTCTCTTCTCCTTGGAATCACAGCTGCTTATATCGTTGGCTACCAGTTTATACAAACAGATAATTATTATTTCTCTTTTGGACTGTATGGTGCCTTTTTAGCATCACACCTCATCATTCAAAGCCTGTTTGCCTTTTTGGAACACCGGAAAATGAAAAAATCCCTTGAAACCCCCATTAAATTGAACAAAACTGTTGCTCTTTGCATCGCTGCCTATCAAGAAGATCCAGACTACTTAAGGAAATGTTTGCAATCTGTGAAAAGGCTAACCTACCCTGGGATTAAAGTCGTTATGGTCATAGATGGAAACTCAGATGACGACCTCTATATGATGGACATCTTCAGTGAAGTAATGGGTAGGGACAAATCAGCCACTTATATCTGGAAGAACAACTTCCACGAAAAGGGTCCTGGTGAGACAGATGAGTCGCATAAAGAAAGCTCACAACATGTAACTCAATTGGTTTTATCCAACAAAAGTATTTGCATCATGCAAAAGTGGGGAGGAAAAAGAGAAGTCATGTACACAGCCTTCAGAGCACTGGGACGAAGTGTGGATTATGTACAGGTAGGTCTCCAGATTTCTGCCAGGGCAAACATACATTTAAATAAAGCAGCTTTTGTATCTCTCCAGTCATATGCTATAGCCCATCCTTGTCCCTTGGAGCACAGTACTCCTTTCAGTTCATTTGAAAACAGCATGACTGTTGAAAGCACATTTTGAAAGACAGGAAAAAAAAAAATCTTGTAAAACTGTTAAGACTATCTATGAAAATGCTTAGCTTGTCATGCTATTGGTTAGAAATGTGGACTACAGGAGACCTTCCTTCCCTTCTCTCCCCCTCCCTTACCTTCCCTGTCCCCTTGGTTTTGCCAAGTCAAATCAAACTTTTCCAGTCATTTTCCAGACTCTAAAAAACGTCTCCAGCTCTGTAAGAAAATAGTGTCTGAGTGAGCAGAAGAGTGTAGAGAAAATCTACAGGCTGAAGGGAAGGTTATAAAATGCTTTGTACATAGACGGGGGAAAAGGGAAGTGGTGAGAACAAATTTGATTTAAAAGAGCAAGGAATCAAACAGAGAGAGAAAGAAAAGGAAAATGAAAACAAAAATAATCCCAGCAAAAGCAAAGTAGTGTTTATTTCACTCTCCAAACAACATTACCTCACTGTAGCTTGACCTTTGAAAGCATTTGGGATGTTTGCTAGCGTGAAAATTAGGCAGGCTGTGTCTCATTAATTCTCTGACAGCACACTAGTTTTGTGTGCTATCATACACAAAAAAGGAAAACGCCTTCATTTTCCTTTTTTATTTTTCCAGTCCTGGGGTTTGAATTCAGCCTCATACTTACTAGGCAGGTGCTCTACCACTCTGTCAGCCCCTCCTGCCCCAGTTTTCATTAAGTCTTTCTTCTTTAGAACATTCCTGGTGTGCCTGTGAGTTTTCTAATTTTAAATTTTCTGCAGATTCTTTAGTTAGCTTTTGGCCATAATATCAAGAAGGGAGAAATACCTATAGAAAGTCACTGGGATACTTTTCCTCTTCTCTTAAAGGTGAAGTCCTAGCTTTCAGAAGACCCCTATTTTTCTAACTGCCACAAAGTAATGCCCACTGGGTCTTAGAGTAATAAAATGAGAATGAACCTTATCTTTAGAGTATTTTGTTTTTCTTTTTTTTTTTCCTTATCTTTATCTTTTTTTTTTTTTAGAGTATTTTTGACTGGTTCTAGTCACAGATATTACTAGCTATTCACTGAGCAAGTCTATCTCCATGGGCCTCAGTTTACTGGCAGAGTAAACTAATGTCAAAAGTGATTTAAGATAATTATGCCATAATGCATCTCAAATGCTTAACAAAAGTTGTTTATGACATTATTAATTTAAAGCTTTTACTGTTATTTATGTTATCTAGTCCAAACTAAAAAAATCATAATGTCTGCTGCTTGTCACCACAAACAGCAGTTAATAACTAAAGAGTTTGAAGCATTTCATTGATACCTGCCTGCATGTTAGTCTCACTTCTAAGAGTTGATAGAGCTTTGAGTTTCTCATCAATTCTCAATAGTAGCACTCTCACAATTAAGGTAGTTTCTGTTATTTCCAGACACTAGGTATTTACAAAGTCCAACTTTGGGCCTAGTTAAGAGTATGATGGATATGTTCAAAGACAAGCATGATTCCAGCCAGGTGCCAGGGCTCACGCCTATCATCCTAGCTACCCAGGAGGCAGAGATCAGGAGGATCAAGGTTCAAAGCCAGCCCAGCAAATAGTTCATGAGCCCCTATCTCAAAAAAGGGCTGGTGGAGTGGCTCAAGGTGTAGGCCCTGCGTTCAAGCCCTAGTATTGAGGAAAAAAAAAAAAAAAAAAAAAAAAAAAAAGCATGATTTAGGGCCTTGGAGGACACAAAGAATGAAGCTCTGTGCCTCAAGTGAGAAAACATCTGTTTTGATATTTTGCCTTCAATCCTAGTTAAAACAACTGCTGCAGTTGTCAGTTCCAATTAAGACAGCATTGTGTGGGTTCTTTCTTTCTTTCTTTCTTTCTTTCTTTCTTTCTTTCTTTCTTCCTTCCTTCCTTCCTTTCTTTCTTTCTTTCTTTCTTCCTTCCTTCCTTCCTTCCTTCCTTCCTTCCTTCCTTTCTTTCTTTCTTTCTTTCTTTCTTTCTTTCTTTCTTTCTTTCTTCCTTCCTTCCTTCCTTCCGTCCTTCCTTCCTTCCTTCCTTCCTTCCTTCCTTCCTTCCTTCCTTCCTTCCTTCCTTCCTTCCTTTCTTTCTTTCTTTCCTTTCTTTCTTTCTTTCTTTCCTTTCTTCACCTACTCCTCCCCAACCCCCTTCTCCTCTTATTCTTGTTTTGAATTTTGTTTGTGTCCTTGACAACTTTACACTGTGCCTGTCCAGGAAAAAGTCATACAGAGTACGAAAGGGCAGAGTAGGCTTTCTGCTCAAGCCCTAAACAGGCTGGAGAACCTTCCTTTCTCCAGGCAGAACCCTCCAGAAAACTGCCCCCAACAGCTGCTGTTAACTAGGTCCTGAGGCCCCCTGAGACTCAGCCAGTTGCACACACTCAAACAAAGGTAGAAATTCTTTAGCATTCTGAGTTTGGTAATTCCATCTGCCATCCTTCATCAACCCACCCTCCTACCCTGATATCTAACCATGCTTGACCTATAAAAATGACAGTTTCCTAAGGTTCAAACTAAACACTGAACACTCTTCTATTGTGACTGGCCTAGGCTTTAGGGATTGAAATGTAAAAGTCTCAGAAAGAAAGATGGGTGTGAAGATGTTGGCTACTAAGCATTGCTGGCATCTGAAATTGGTGTGTAGGCTGGTTAGGGAAAGAAGAAAGCACGGTTCAGGAGGTAAGACACAAGAGAAAATGGAGGGCTGGGGAAGAAATTGAAGGCCTGCTTACACACTTTCTGGAGAATACTGCATAATTATGCATAGAGATGGCCAAAAGGATTGGTTTCCTGTCACAGCTGGGTCCTTAGTGCTCACTGTACTCTTCTCTCGATCCTCAATGTCTTATGGGTCTCATGATCTCGACCTATTATTTCATACCTTCACCATGCTCCCAGCACCCTGTCCAAACTCCTCCCTGCTTAAGTACTAACAGATGACATTGCCTCTAAAGGAGAAAAAACTGTACTCATTCTGAAAAGTCCTTAATGTCATCCTTATTCTCTTGCTTATTCTGTTGCAGTAGCACTCAGCCAACTTCCTGTATTGAGGTTATCCCTTCTACCTACACTGCTGGGACCTGTAGATCCACTTCCTATGGTTTGCTTAGGAACAATTCTCTATCAGTTGCCACCTGTCCACCTATCTGTCTCAGTTTTCATCTGCAGTCTCCGCTACTGATCACTTACTGTCATTCAAGTAATGAATGCTGACCCAGAACACTGAGGAAGTTCTAGTCCAGGAGAAAGCCAATGTCCACCAAATTACCTGTGATGTTTGTGGCTGTTCAGAGTTAAAGATAGAAAAATGGAGAAGAACAATAATAAAGTGAGAAAAGAAGAAAATGTAAAATTAGCAAAGGAGGAAGAATTTTAAAATTCCAAGTCAATGTTTATTCTAGAGAGACTGTTTCAAAAAGGACAGATTCTGACTGATTGGATTTGGCTTTAAGGTACGGCAAAAAGTTTATCAAATAGTGCTTACGTTAGCTTTTTTATTTATTAAAGTAGCACATTTATAACAGCATGTTATGAAAATATGAAAAAAGTACCATGAGAAATAATAAACAAATATATATAACTGATGGATTAGTACTTCTCAGTGTATACCCTTCAATTTTTTTCCTTTTTTTTCCCCACTACTGGGATTTGAACACCAGCCCTTTTTTGTAATAGAATTTTCCAAGATAGTGTTGGTCTGGCTTCAAACTTCAATCATCCTAAATTATGATTACAGGTGTGAGCCACCAGTGACCAGCCTTTCCATTATTCTTAACACAGTTTAGGATTGTATTTTACTTTTTTCATATCATTTTATATAACATTATTAGAAGATATACATTTGTTTTCTTAGTACCTCTTATCATTGATCATCATTATAATTCAGTGGCTACAGTCTATGAGACAAAAGGAAAAATATAATATCCTCTGACACTATTTATTAGGGATTTCTCAGGTAGAATGTATATACAATAAATAAGAACATTTTCTTTTAAATTATTACTTATTCCTTCCTCCAATATGAACATTTTCTAAAAGAGTATAACAAGAGGCAATTTTAGTAAGTCAATCTGGCACCACCCTAGAAATCCAGAATTCATTGGGGAAAAAATAAGTGTGTAACTAATTAGTGCAGTCAACTTTTATGGATTCAGTATTTGCAAATATATCTGTTCTCTAAAATTCTAACCCCAAAATCAATACACATGTGCTTTGGTCATCTGATCCACATAGTCCTAAAAATTTTGAGTCACCCAAAGTGTATACTCCAGCTGAGGTCAAACAAAGGGATACTTTGCTTTCTCATCTCAGCTTTTATGCTATAAAGAGTTATCCTCTTTATAGTCTGTTTAGTGTCATGTTTTTCACATTTTAGTGTTTTTTTTGTTTTGTTTTGTTTTTTTGTTTTTGTGACATAGCTGTTTAAAATGATCCCCACGTTGGGCTGAAGTTTGTCTAGTATAAGCACAAGAATGCTGTGACATGCCTTATGGAAATAGTGAGTTTCTGACAGGCATGAGTTGTTACTCTGTTGAGCATGAGTTCAATGTTTATGAATCAACAATTTAAACATAATTACAAAGAAAGAAAGGTTATGTATTGATCAGTAGTCAAATTGATTTTTTTTGTCAGTAGAGGCTCAGAGGAACTTAACCATTTGTTTTTTCTAGAAACAAGTTTTCAGTAATCTCCACTTAGAGTTCATGACAATTTTATAGAGCATGGATACTGTAAATAATGACAACCAACTGTATGCAACATTTGCCCCATTCCTGTTCCATGTAGGAAACATAAGCAACTGAAAAGACCAGAGTTGAAAATTTGGGATTTTTTTTCTGTCATTTATTTTTAGGGATAAGATTAAAGAGAGCCTCAAAATACAAAAAAAGACTGAGCTCTGTTTCATTTGGAGAGCTGGTTGAATACATGATCTCTAGATTCCTCCCAGCTCAGGACTCAACAAAAGTTGGGTTCTTGAAGATAAACTCTGATTTAAGTGCTGTCATTATGGGCTTTCCCAATTCCCCTCTTTAGAATGAGAATTCCAGACATTTGGAATAAGGGTGTTTAGTTGCTTAAGCCTCCAAGGTGACAACATTTGGTGTTCTACTTTTCCAGCTGGCTTGTCACCTTTGCTTTGTGTCTTCTGTCACTTTCACTCCTGTTGAAGCTTTCTTACAGAGAAGAGAATAACCAATCACTCCCTCTTTCTCAATGCTTGGAAGGGATAATAGGTTGACTGAAGGTAGGAATTCTTTATAACAAATTGGATAACTCATTCTAATAAGGAATGCTTATCTTCGCAACAAAGATGCACCAAATTGCTTATATGTCTATAGTCTAGAGCCTTTCCATTGGCTAAATTTGAGATTCTGTACCATAAATCACTTAAGAAAAAATTGTCCTCCCTATTCCTCAGTCCCTTTCCTGAAAAATTATTTTGTGTGTCGTATCGTGGTGGCTCATGCCTGAATCTCAGCTGCTTGGGAGGCAGAGTAGGAAGATCATGGTTTGAGGCCAACCAGGGCAAAGAGTTATTGAGGTCCTGTTTTGGAGAACAAGCTGGCCATGGTGGTACAGGCCTGTGATCTCAATTATGCGGTAGACAACCCTGGGAAAAAGCTGAAAGCCCTATCTGAAAAACTAAAGAAAAAGGATTGGGGGTGTGGCTCAAGTTGTAAGAGTACTTGTTTAGCAAGCATGAGGCCCTGAGTTCAAACTCCATACTGCAAAAAACTCATAAGCAAACAAAAACAAAGGATTATTATTATTTTGTGAATATACTTTTCTTTAGGAATTGTTTTGCTCATTAATTTCAAAGGATCTATGGCTCAGATTTTAGATTTTATGATTTTCTGTTTATTTGCTCTGAAGCTGGTAAGCTTAAGTATGTTTACAAACTAAATTTTATCTAGAATCCAAGTGAATAGAAAACTCAATGTTTTTTTAAAAAAGCATCATAATATTGGTAAAAGTCCTAGAAGTGTATGGGAATATAAATAAAGCTCATACACTAAGAATTTTATTTGTATATTTGTTTTGTAGTGCTGGGGATCAAAGCCAGGGCCTATTGCATGCTAAGCAGGTGCTTTACCACTGAACTATGCCCCTAGACTTACTATGAGCTTTTAATAGAACTTTTTGGTTAGATGAGAAAATTTAGATTGTGTGCAGTGTTCTATTTTTGTAAAGATTATTTTTCTCCTTGTTTTGTTTACCCCTATATCATAGTCCCAAAAAAATTACTAGTCATATGTACACCTTTTCGAAAGACAATGTAGTTCTCTGGGTATAGATTTGAGTTTGTCTTCTACATTTACATGCTTCCAAAACCAAAGGTCATGTACCTAGTCCATCGCAGCTTCGAGTTCAGTGTTAATGATGTCCAGTCCAGATGCAATGAACGTTTTGCAGTGGGTCTGTGGTTCATCCTTTTCCACATGATGACATACATTTTATTCCAATGGTACATTCAGGTAGTGAATGAATTGTAATCAAATGCAAGCCACTGTTTTATTTCCACTAATTAATGGCCCAATCTAAGGACTTTTTTTCATTGTCTGCTCAAGAATTCACCTTGTTTGAAATCCATTGGATGAGGCATTAGTTTCACTCTCAGGGAGTCATAGCTTATTTACAGTAAGTATAGCAAGGACACTTTCTTTGAACTAGTGTCATGAATTTGTTTCTTTGGTTTTGGTCTATATATCTTAGTATACATGGTTTCAAATTATTGGACACTCACTATGAGTTAGCCATTATTAAGAGGTCATCTCATCAGCTGACCATTGCAACAAACTTAGGACCTAGGTTCTCATTATCCATATTTCTCACCTGTGGGATGGACACTTTGGGAAATGAGGTCAGGAGTTTTAAGGAGCTAGTTCACCTGGGTGGTCACTCTCTCCAGGTTCTGTCCAAGTGACACATGGAAGCATAAAACATAATGTACAGCCACTTTCTACAATGGAGAAGCAGCTATTCTTCCCAATAACTATTTTTGTCTTGACATTTTCCACTCACTTAGAAGTTGTGGTTTTGCTTCATTTCCATATCTCCTGGTGAGAAATCTCATAACCAGTGGTCATGTGGTTTCAACAAATCATAGTAGTAATCCTCAGCTATGACCAAAAAGTCTTCATTTTTGTGTTTCCTGTATGTAAGTCAAGTCCTATAGTTTTTCCTTACGAGAGTTTCAGTTCTGAATGAACTCAGTGTTTCCCCAAATTCTAGTCCAGAGCTAAATTACTAACATTCATGAAGTTGAACACTTGTTATTGGTAAGGAGACAACTAGACACCCTGTCCTATTATGTGGATTGTTAAGGATTGTAAGGATTAAAGTTATTTATATCCTAATAAGAAAATGTCTGACTGCATATGCTTTTACAGATTGGCAAAGACGGCTTTCTAGTTGGCATTTAGTCAACAAACAGCATCCTGAAATTGATATTCTTCAAAGCACTTCAATCTATTGATAACAAACCCTTTCCTAAGAGATTTCTGAGAGTTTCCCCTCTGATACAGCCAGACTCACTCTGCTAACAGTCTGTCTGAGAACTTCTGGCAGTTTGCTTTTATAAAATGGGAGGGGCAGGGTCCAATTTAAATATGTAGAACCTCAGAAGTTTGGTTCAAATTCAGTCATTTCAAAGTGGCAGTTCTTCTGGCTTGCTTGTGCTCAGAAACAGGAGGAGTTATTTGAACATTAAGTCTGGTTCTCTCCCTTCCTGTTGTTTTTAAGCTTATTTTAGCTCTCTGGGTTTTACCTTTCCCAGCTTAAGTCAATAGCAGTGGGAGTGGCCATGAACTTAGGGATATTGGATTCTAAAGATGGGTTGAATTTCTGCCTTCACCGTTCCCTTCCCATGATAGAGAAGGCATGGGAGAGTCAAAAACATCACTTTCAGATGACTGTGAAAGTTCCTGAGGCTGGGCTTGTTTGAATTTAAACCTGATGTTAGTAAAATCCTATTTTCCAGAATGAAAACTCATACTTTCTACCTAGTAAAATTACTTAAATCTAGAGGAGTAAGTTTACTTTCTGTAACTCCTTAAGTCCTTAAATTTTAATAGTGCATTTAAGAAGGTATTTTCATCCAGGCACTGGTCAGGCAGGTGCTCTTGAGCCTTCCACTAGCCCTTTTTGATGTTGGATATTTTCAAGATAGTGTGACTTGAACTTTCTGCCAGGGCTGACTTTAAACCGCTATCCTCCTGATCTCTGCCTCTGGAGTAGCTAGGATTATAGGCGTGAGCCACTGGTGCCCAGCATGAAGGATAATCTTGATTCAATCCAACTAGTAAAGCCAGACAGGAGGGCAGAATAATGGAAACCGTGCCATGACTGATGTCCCAATCATGTAATTCATCCTGTGGGTGGGGATATCAAACTGGGTTACCACATTTTGATTCTGGCACATGCAGCAGAAAAGGACACTGTCCAATTAGTAATCCTTGTGAGGATGTTGTCTTAATTCATTTTCTGTTGCTGTATCAGAATATTTGACACTAGATGATTTCTAAAGAAAAGAATTCAGTTCAGTTAGTGAGACTGCACATGGCAGCAGCATCTAGCAGAGGCCTACATACTGCATCAGAAAATGATGGCAAAGAAGGCCACAAAAACAAGAAGGCAGCCTCACTTTGTAGCAACTTACCCTCATGGTATCTAATCCAAACCCACAAGAAAAAGAACTTAGATGCCCTTGAGGATTAACACAGTCCTGAGAGCACCATTAAGCTCTTCATTAGGATTCTACTTCCTAAAAGCTTTCTACCACCTCTCAACTGTTCTTACACTTGGGAATCCAATTTCAACATGAGTTTTTGAGGGCATAAACCATTTTCAAACCATAAGCAGATAGGAAGGTGGGGACATTCTGTTTCTAAGTCTGGTTATCTCTGATGTGGAGGCAGCTCTGTAAACAGGTGTAATTCACCTGGCCTTTGCCAGCTGTCTTTCATTCCTCAACGATGAGTAGGTGACTTAATCTGACTGGTAAGTACAGAAGGAGCACTGAGTAGCCCAACTTCTCCCCACTGTTTTCTGGAAGTGGGCTACCCCCTAAGAAACAGACATCAGCCATACTCTTTTGAAAAGACATACTGTGTATCTGCAGGAGGAAGCTAGTCCCATTTAGATGCTATCTGGGACTAAGTTCTGTACTGGGAAACAGAATTGTAGTGCCCACTTCTCCACAAATGTAACTGGGTTCCCTCATCTGCTATATTCTTTTGTTTTAACTTTTTTGTTTTTGGTGGGACTGGTGTTTGAATGAACACAGGGCTTCATGCTTGTAAAGCAAACTCTCTAGTGCTTGAGTCACAACTTCAGTCCATTTTTGCTCTGGTTATTTTAGAGGTGGGGTCTTGCCAACTATTTGCCTGGGTTGGCCTCTAACTGCAAAACCTCCTGATCTCAGCCTCTCAACTTGTTAGGATTATAGGCATGAGTCGCTTGCACCCTGCCTGTTTTAGCTCTTCAATTGGTTCAGAAATCAGAAAGTACTATTTACAACCCTTCCCACTATGGCCTTTCATAGAAACATCTGTTAGAGGTGCACAGATGATTTTCTTTAACTTGGATTTGATTTGGTTTCAGAATTGCTTGTTTTGGCCCTTGATTGTTTTTAAGCATAATGACAGGCATTTGTAGAATAACTTTAGGTGACTTGCATTTTCTTTCCCCTCCCTTCCTGCAGTACTGGGATTTGAACTCAAGGCCTACACCTTAAGCCACTGCATCAGCCCTTTTTTTGATGTATTTTTTTCAAGATAGGGTCTCAGGAACTATTTGCCTGGGTTGGCTGTGAACTGCAGTCCTCCCGACCTCTGCCTCCTGAGTAGCTAGGATTACAGGCATCAGCCACTGGCACCCAGCTTAAATATACTTTTAAACCTAAAGGCTGGATGAACAGTTCATGCTCTAGTATAACATATTCTGAAAGCTCGTGCTATGTCCCTTCCCTGCCTTATGCAATACCATTCACTAAGCCTAGGTCATGTGGAAGTCTTGCTTCAGAACTACACAGTTACCCTGAAAGAGGATTTCTGTCCTTTATTCACTATCTTAAAATGGGTAGGAAATCCCTGCTATGTATATCTTGTTTAAGTATATCTTGTTTTTAACACTGATACAGATTTTATTTTTAATTTTTCAGATCCAAGGAACAAATTGCTTAAAAGCCTTATTTAAGGCAATTAACAACAAAAAAGACATCTAGGTGACTAACCATCTTAGTTTTCCAGGATTGGGGTGTAACCTGGGACACCAGATTTTCATTGCCAAAATTTGGAACATCCTTGCCAAACTGGAACAAGATGTTTACCTTACAAATCATTCCAGCTAGCAATGGCATGAACTTAAATATTGAGCCCACTGAAAAATAAGCTGTTTGATATGATGTAACAAACCATCTCCTCCTGCTTACAGTCCTGAAGTCTTATGAGAACAAAGCTGAGGGCATGGTGTATATGCCCAATTTTGACTATATAAAGTACATCGCTGTTCTCTTTTCATTAATTAATTTTCTTTGTAGGTATGTGATTCAGATACCATGCTTGACCCTGCCTCATCTGTGGAGATGGTGAAAGTTTTAGAAGAAGACCCCATGGTTGGAGGTGTTGGGGGAGATGTCCAGGTGCATATGCTTTGCTGTTTGCATGAGACACTTTTGGTAGCACTCTTAGTCATGGATTCACTGAATTATTTATTACATATCAGCTCTGTGCCAGCTATCATTCTTGGTGCTAGATACACATTAACATGTGCCTAGGATCCATTTCACTGCCTCTTTTCCCATCTAAATTGAAATAACATAAAAGTTCCTTGTTTAGTCCTGGTAACTTATGTCTGTAGGGTCTTATAAGTTATATACAACATAACCTAACTATGTAATGATGTCAAACACACATTATCGGGCCATAACTTAATATTAATGTTCTGCTAAGTCTGATGTTGTACGGAGTTCATTTAGTTACAAGAGTAAAGAAATAGATGTATGATAGGGAATGAATTATCTTATACCTCTCTATTTAACAGCTGGCCAGTATATGGTTGGTTAAAGAATGCAAATTGGAAAACAAAGGGAGAAAAGAGAAATGACAATGACAATTTATGCTAGGAAGAAAGACACATACACACACACACACACACACACACACACACACACACACACACACAAAACCCACCAGCAAGTGAGTTTTCCATCATGACCCATCATTTACTATCAATGGAGAAACAGTTATTGACGTTTTAATGAAGGTAATGGAAGCTTGTGGATGGAGAAATGAGTGTGGAAATTAAGTCTTTTGAAAATTTGAGTTTAGATTTTAACAAAAGATGGGGAGCATATAGAAAATTCACCTTGAAGTTTAGATTTTGTGTTGCTTTATAACCCGTGCATGTTGACAGTGACAGCAAAGAAATTGCATAAGGAAGGACAAACATAAATGAAGCATGCAAAATTCAAATGAAAGCTGAATAAAAGTGAGACGGAGAAGATGATTTAGAAATACTGCTAAGATAAAGCTTGTACTTTTCAGTAGCCTTTGCATGAAGCATTAGTTCAGGATCAGATTTCTATGAGGAGGTCAGAGCAAACTCTTATCACTGGCATTACAAAACAGTGTAGAGAATGGAGAAGGAAAATTAACAGTCAAGGATTGGATAACTTGGAAACTAACCAGAACAGAACTGATTAGGACTTAAAAAGACCTACAAATCTTAGATGGTAGCAAGAAGACAGTAAGTAGAAAATAATACTCACCATTAAAAGGATCCTAACACATACCCTGAACTAATCAGGTTAATTTAGCAATGCAGAATAAGAGAAAATAAGTATATCAAACAGAGGAAAGAACTCAAAATAGGGGGATAAGGTAATAAATTTCATGCTAGGTAGTAATCTCAGGGCTCTCGAGGGTTTTTTGGTTTTTTTTTTTTAGCTAAAACTTACTTTCATTTTTTTTTACCTTTTTTTGCAGATTTTAAACAAGTATGATTCCTGGATCTCCTTCCTCAGCAGTGTAAGATACTGGATGGCTTTTAATATAGAAAGGGCCTGCCAGTCTTATTTTGGGTGTGTCCAGTGCATTAGTGGACCTCTGGGAATGTACAGAAACTCCTTGCTGCATGAGTTTGTAGAAGACTGGTATAATCAGGAATTTATGGGCAACCAATGTAGTTTTGGTGATGACAGACATCTAACGAACCGGGTGCTAAGTCTGGGCTATGCCACAAAATACACAGCTCGATCAAAGTGCCTTACTGAAACACCCATAGAATATCTCAGATGGTTAAACCAGCAGACCCGATGGAGCAAGTCCTACTTCCGAGAGTGGCTGTACAACGCCATGTGGTTTCACAAGCATCACTTGTGGATGACCTATGAAGCGGTTATCACTGGATTCTTTCCCTTCTTTCTCATTGCCACAGTAATTCAGCTGTTCTACCGGGGGAAGATTTGGAACATCCTCCTTTTCTTGTTAACTGTCCAGCTAGTAGGTCTCATCAAATCATCTTTTGCCAGCTGCCTTAGAGGAAATATCGTCATGGTCTTTATGTCTCTCTACTCAGTGTTATACATGTCAAGTTTACTTCCTGCCAAGATGTTTGCGATTGCAACGATAAACAAAGCTGGGTGGGGCACATCTGGAAGGAAAACCATTGTTGTTAATTTCATAGGACTCATTCCAGTGTCGGTTTGGTTTACAATCCTCCTAGGCGGTGTGATTTTCACCATTTATAAGGAATCTAAAAAGCCATTTTCAGAATCCAAACAGACTGTTCTAATTGTTGGGACCTTGCTCTATGCGTGTTATTGGGTCATGCTTTTGACGCTGTATGTGGTTCTTATCAATAAGTGTGGCAGGCGGAAGAAGGGACAACAGTATGACATGGTGCTTGATGTATGATCTCACATCATTTGGTGTTTGCAGTTACACACACCTTAGTTCCTCTAGGGGCTATCCAGTATTGTGGCATCAATTAGTGCCACCAAGGGAGACATATCACTGCTGCTGGGACTTGAACAAAGACATTTTAAGGGTTTATTGATTCTGCCAAAGTAAAATGATAACATCGATAAGAACTCAGATTTAACCTGTCATTTCTATGAAAATGGGATGAAATCTTTGTTTATGCACTTTTTCCTTCCTGTGCATCTGCCTGACAGTGTTTGCCCTATATACCTCACTAGTCATGCTTTATGTGGGTTATCATGGAAGAAAAGGTTTTGGAATCTCAAGGAAAAGTTTTTTCAACCTATACAACCTAACTTAATGGACTGTTTTGATAGCTAATTTTTTTTAGGAAGACTTTTCTCTTTAACTCTACCAAATGAAATGCCAAAGGAAATCTTGAAAGCCGTTGGCTGTGTTGTATTTTGATATAATTGTACTGTGTTTTTAAATTTTGTACACCAATTTTTAAAACAAATTTTTCATATTCTATATTTTACTTCTCCACCAAAATCCATCTTTTCCTTTTTTTTAAATAGTAAAATAGGTTTTGAAAAAAATTTCATACTTAAAAAAATACCTGCCCAAAATGTGAAGCTTGGTTGACTGATAGTCCTGATAGAAAGAATAAAATGTTTCTCTCTCTCTTTACCTTTTACAATTGAATAGTTTATTTCTGTGAAAAAGTATTTAAACATTCAATATTTTAACTTTTTTTCCTTTCTTTTAGAAAATGTCAATATACTTGTCATACTTTGGGAGTAAACATACATGTTTATGTATGTACAAAAAAACCATTAAAAGTCAAGGCCGAAGGGGTAGAAAAGTGCAATTTTTTCATAAGACTAAAAGGGAATGCTAGTCCTTGAAAGAAGACACTAGGCACCCAGCACTGGACAAACGTGAGCATCAGAGATGAATAGTATTGGAGAGATTCAGTATTTTCCAGGCCAAGTAAAATGGGAAGTAGAAAAGTTATACATAGTTTGGACAAATACAATGCAGTTCATCAAAGGTTTTGTTCTGCGGCCTTAACTCATTCACCTACTTTTCTCAGCTTTCCAGGCCACCTTGCATGTTCGCGATTACATGGGTGAAGTGAATAAATTATAATATAAGTAAGACATCAATTCAAAATTGGCAGATTTAAACTCTTTCAAGGAAAGATTTTTTTCAGAATTAGAGGATTAATGACTCCATCTTTCTTGTTCTAGGCCTCCATAAATACGTCTACACAGTAGAAACAGTACCAAGGTTTAATAAGTGCATCACAAACTGGGTACTCTGAACACGCCCAATTTAGTTACTGCAAGGCTTCAATTATCCAATTTGACTTTTTACACCATGAGTCTTGCCTTGTAGCAGTGCTGTGTAGACCCGGGTTAAATTCACAATAAGAACACATAGGGAGTTGGGATAGAAAGCATTGTGGTGAAGCAAGGACACACGTGTCAAACAATGTGCTTCCTTCCTATACAGACAACTATGTTACATCTATCCTAAGAAAAAGCTGCACATTCTACCTTCTGCGTACAAAAGGTCCATTTGCATTTGAGGCTCAGGCTCTCACTGACTGGGGAGCTCCTGGGAAACAAACTCCATGCCAATAAGTGAGACTAAAACTTGAGTTTGCCTTTTTAACTATTTATGTTCTAAGTTAAGCTTTGATAACATTCAAATGTCAAATTTTCTCATTCTTATAAAAAGTTGAATTAATTGCCTGTATTTATTTTAGCAATTATTCAATGTACTTCCAGTATAGGATGTATAGTATAATTGATTGTTTTGTAAATAAAATATTTTTGATAAGATTATTGCCTTTGTTTCTAAGGGAAGGGGGAGCTATTTTCCTGATTGTAATGGTATGAATTTAATAATGGGGTATATAGAAAAACATGGATGGTGAAAGATGTCATTTAATGGTATTTTCATTAGGTAGAGATCCAAAAGTTGCTACTTTTAGTGTCATTTATGGGTGTTAACATATCTGGTTTTAATTAAGCTTATTAAGTATCCATTGTGGATACTTCTGGAAAAAAGAAGACAGACTTGAGACAGACTGTCAACTACCAATACCTTTTCTTGTCTCTCTTACCTCAAAAGCAGCCCACGTTTTGACAGAATACTATGATAGTATTTTATCATCAGGGAAAATCAGTTAAAAATTATAATTGTGGAATTTTTATAAATAATTAAAAACTTAAACCTTAAAATACCTTAAAATTGAATAATGAGGGCAATGATTAAATAAACTATGGTACTTCCAAGCAATGGAACCTTGCTACCCATTAAACACAATGTTCTCAGACAATCTATGAGTATGTTGTCACACTTAAAAATATATAACCATTTGTTTCGTAACATCCCAACTTTGTAAAGACAAAGGTGTTTAAATGTGGTTCTCTCATACTGGGAATATGACCAATTTATATTTGTATACATTTTTGTAGTCTCCAAATATCATAAACATGTACTGCTTTTATAATCAGAAAAAGTATAATAAATGCTTTTTTTTTAAAGTGGGTTGGAACATCTAATAGCGTTTCCTGGTTTGAGGAACTTTGGTTATTTATCCCAATTTACCCTAAAATTCCTCTTGCTTCTTAATTCTTATTGGTTTCTTTGAATCCTTCATTACTTAGGTATTATGACATCATCAACCACAGCCACTGAGCATTACCGCCTCAGTGGACGACACAAATACTTGCTTCTAGCCCCAGGAATTCACTGATAGATTTACTTGGTATGATACTAAGGGTTTGAATGCATGGTCTACACTTTGACACCTTGAGCCACTCCAGCAACCCTTTTTTGTGATGGGTTTTTTTGAGATAGGTCTCATGAACTATTTGCCTAGGCTGGCCTCAAACTATGATCCTCCTGACCTCTGCCTCCTGAGTAGCTAGGACTATAGGTGTGAGCCACTGGTTCCTGGCTAAGGGTTGACAATCTTAATGTGAAGAGACAGTGTACATTTCAGGTTTTGCAGGCCCTGTAATCTGCTATATGAGTCCTCAACTCTGCTATCCTGGCCCAAAAGCCTCTGTGTGAACAGATGAATATGTGTGGCTGTGCTCCAATAACACTTTATGGGCACTGAAATTTGAACTTTACATAATTATCATGTTATCCTTGAGATTTTTCAGACATTTAAAAAAATAAAAAGCTATTCTTACTTAGTTCATCAGCATTACCATAGCAGTGAATGGACCAGATTTATCCTGCAGGCCTATTTGTTCTGTTGACGTACTTGTACCATGAAATGCACCTTTTTTTTTGTTTTATTTTTGAGTATGTACTGTGGTTAGGTATGGTCAGGCGTATGTTTTATAGGTCAACTTTTTGTTTCCATATCGGTCCCAAAGGATTCCATTATTATTGTCAATTTTTTTATAGGCAAGGAAGCTGGGCTTAAAGAAATGTGATAACTTAAGATCCTAAATCAGGGCTGGTGGAGTGACTCAAGTGGTAGAGTGCCTTTCTGGCAAGCTTGAGGCCTTGAGTTCAAACCCCACTATTAGAAAAAAAAAGAAAGAAAAGGAAAAGAAAGAAAGAAAAGAAAAAAACCTTAAAGCCAGTAACTTGTAGTGGTAGAATTTTATGTTCAGACATCCTGACATTAAGCTTTTCCCCTTCCTTGTTTTTTCTTTTTTTTTGAGATAGGGTCTCGCAAGCTCTTTGCCTAGTCTGGCTTCAAACCTCCAACCTCCTGATCTCTGCCTCCTGGATAGCTTGGATTACAGGCGTGAACCACTGGCGCCCTGCCCCTAGTGCTGCTCTTTATGTTGTCCACAGTCCACCTGCATCTGGGAACTTATTAGAAATGAAAGTAAATCACCCTACCCTACTTGTACTGAATCAAGATCCAGGTAATCTAATAGTATTTCTTGGGACAGGTCAATAAGATACCCAGGTGACTTTTATACACATTAAATTTGGAAAAGCATTGCTCTGTTTCAAGATCTTATACTGTTCCCCTGCAAGTGAGTGTCAGTTCCACTCAAATATTTGTATTTTCCTATTGCACTCTCTGCTTTTGATATTATTTATGGGTGTAGGCATATATCTGGTTTTAATTAAGTTTATTAAGTACCAATTATGGCCAAGCAGTGACAAAGCATACATAATGTCTATACTCAAAATGCTTTTGAGTAAGAGGTCCATGGTAACTACATATAAGGCACAATAACAGTTGTAAATAGTAGAATGTGATATAAAAAGAAGCAATGAACATGTACAGTTAGCTCTGTAAAAGCTGGCTAAGAAAGTGTGGTGTTTGGGTTGATTTTTGGTTTTTTTGGTGGGTCTGGGGTTTGAACTCAGAGCTTCCTACTTACAAAGCAGGTGCTGTATCACTTGAGCCACACTTCCAGTCCATTCCACTCTGGTTATTTTGGAGATGGGGTCTAGAAAACTATTTATCCTGTCTGGCTTGAATCTAGATCCTCCCAATCTCAGCCTCTCAAGTAGCTAGGATTACAGAAGTGAGCACCAGTGCCTGGCTTGTACTGATTTTTTTAAGGATGTGCAAATGGATGGGAACTAAGGAGTTTCCAGAGGGAGAAATGGCGTGATTAAAGAGGTATGATTTTAATAGGTGGTCCTTTATATCTGAACTAATAAATTTAATTATGGCACGAGTTGGGTTTAGCCATGAAGTAGGGCATAACTATAGAAAGTAAATTAGGATGACTCTTACCCAACTGGGAGAAGGATGAGAATGAGGTATGGCATGGTTTTGAACATTCCATGTATACAATTATGTTTATAATTATGATTTGGTCTGAACAGGCTTAAGATTACCTGGTGGTGTTATTCCAGTCATTTGACGATTTTGGTGTGTTCCTTCCCACTGGGCCTCCTGCTGTACATCTTCAGTTAACTAATGGCATCACATACTGTTGACTAACCAAGTAGTATCTTCAGCTCTCTCTCGCTTTCTCTCTCAGGATTGAACTCAGGGACTCACACAGGCTAAGCAGTTTCTCCACCCATGAGCTACATCCCCCATTCCTTTCAGCTTTCATATAAGAAGCCCACCACTACAGTCATTTGATCATTTTGTCCCACCTTGTGGTACCCCTATGTCCCTCCAATTTGAATTATGTCACCTCCTCCACCCTACCCCCCAACTTTTTTTCCTTTGAGGTACTGGAGATTGAACCCAGGGCCTCAATTATGCTAGCCAAGTATGCCACTTGAGCCGTGCCTCCAGCACTTTTGTTTGTTGTTTTGTTTAGAAGACAGGGTCTCATTAACTTTGCTTGGATTGGCCTCAAACTCATGATCACCCCGCCTACCATGCCCACCTTCATCCTACATCCTTATTAAGAAGTTCTTTGTCTCTTCCCTAAGCCATTAAAAATACTTCTTATCATACTTCTCTTTCCCCAATTTCTGTTTTATCCAATGCATTGTTTATACTTCTGTCAAAGTTACCCTTCTAAGCCCTAACTTTCAATACAAAGGTTTACCCCAGCTGATGGCTCACACCTGTAATCCTAGCTACTCAGGAGGTTCTCAGTTTGAAGCCAGCCCAGGCATATCGTTCACAAGATACCCAATGCAAAACAAGACTGCTGAAGTGGCTTACATGGAGAAAACCTGCTTAGCAAGTGTGAGTCAGAGTTCAAGACCCAGGACTGCCAAAAAAAAGAAAAAGGTTTAACTCCTTGTCAACGAGATGAAACCATTAAGAAAGCATCAAGGTTGGCAATTACCTATTTACCTTCTCTCAGACGTTTTGCCTCCTATTTGTTTCCCATGGTCCCTACACTAGGTGTTGCTCCCTCTTGCACTTTGCCTTCATCTTTGCTAACATTTTGCTCTTAACCTTAAATGGATTTCCACTTTTCCCCCCATTTCCTGTATCTACGTGTCAGAGCTCTTCTATCTCCTTCCTTTTACAAGTATCTGCTTCCCCAAATACCTCAACATAAAGGGAATTTTCTCCTTTTTTCCTACAGTTATGGATATCGGGGCACATGATAACAACTGAGTAGATTAAAAGTGTTTTTGAAAGTAAGGCCATGTCTTCATCACTTTTTAATCTTCCACAGTAACCAGCACAAGAAGGTGATCAATAAAATTGAGTAAGAAAATGCGTACCTGAAAGAACAAGGGAGGAGAGATGGACCCAAGTAATGAATCTTGGGCTGATGTTTTTGTGACCAGAAAAAGAGTGCTTGACATTGTCTACCAAGTTAAGGACTCATTCAACAGTTTTGTTTTTTTCTTTTAGAAACTTTTTTTATTAGTGTATATTAATTGTACAAAATACTGTGTTTTATTATGTTATTTTCATACATTCATTTAATGTACTTCTATCATACTCACCCCTCATCACCACTTCCTTTCCAGCTCTCCCTTCTAGTCCCCAATATTTGTGTGTTATGTATAATGTCTGCATAGTAGAGAAAATGTGATATTTGTCTTTCTGAATCTAGCTTTTTTTGCTTATTATTATGATCCCCAGTTTCATCCATTTTCTTGCAAATGACATAAATCCATTCTTCTTTATGGCTGAATAGTAATCCATTGTGTGTATACACCACATTTTATTCTTCCATTCATTGAATAGTGGGAACCTAGGCTGATTCCATTGCTTGGATATTGTGAGTAATGCTTCAATAAGTATGGGTGTGCAGCTATCTCTACTGAATGCTTTTACTTACATTTGTTTGGATTTATGCTCATGAGTGCTATATCAGGATCAAATGGTATTTCTAGTTGTAGATTTTTGAGGAACCTCCATACTGATTGCCATAGTGACTGTACTAATTTCATCCCCACCAACACGGCATAAGGATTTTTTTCTCCTCACAAGCATTTGTTTTGTTTTATTTTAATTTTTTTTGGTGGTACTAGGGTTTGAACTCAGGGCTTCATACTTGCTAGGCAAATACTGTACTGTTAGAGTTATGCCTCCAGCCGTTTTGTTTTCTTGATAATAACTATTCTCACTGAGGTGAGATGGAATCAAAATTGTTTTGATTTGCATTTCCTTTATGGTTAAGGAGATTGAACATTTATTCGACTTATTTGCCATTTGTACTTCTTCTTTTGAGAACTATTTGTTCATTTGCACATTTACTAATTAGATTATTTGTTCTTTAGTATTTAATTTTGATTCCCTTATGTATCCTGGGTACTAATTCTTTGTTAGATGAATAGCTGGTAAAGATTTTTCTCCTATTCTGTAGCTGTCTCTTCATTTTGCTAATTGTTTCCTTTGGTGTGCAGAAGCTTTTTAATTTGATGCTATCCCATTTGTCAATCCTTGCTCAAGTTTCCTGAGGTACTGGAGTATTATTTACAAAGCCAAACAGTTTTTGAGTAGTGATTACATGCCAGATTTTCTTGGGATTTCAGAAATAGGAATCATACTTGCTTGTAAGGAATTCTTTGATTTCCTCTACTAAACCATGCTCCCACCCTCCTCTGGGAATTTCCAGAAGTTCCTCCTGAACCTACTTCCTTCCCACAGCCCCCTTTGTCTCATCAATTCCTAGTCTACCTTTCAGGCTCAACAGAAAGTTCAGTCATCTCTTTTGCAGACAAGTCTTCAATGCCTATTTTCAGAAACAGGTTCATTCTTAACTTTACATCTATGATTTCTTGTTTGGTATCCATCTCTCTCACTGAAGGATAAGCTCCAAAGTGGAAGGAGCAGTGTCAGATTGTATCTTAGTACCAGTATTACATCACCTGATCTTAGTATGTAGTTTGTCATGAATAGAAACTCATTGTAAACTTGCAGATTGAATAAATGGAAGAGAGAATGAAACTCTTAATATAGTTTAGTAAACAGTTAGTTATGAAAGTTAAAATCCTTAGCTTTTTATTTATGAAGAAATTCACCCATGAGAAGGCAAACTGTATGATATGAATAAAAGAGAGAGAGAGATGGTCTAGGTTTTTAATAGCACAGGGAAAGGAAAATCTATAGGTAGGGGATTTATTTTATTTTATTTTTTATTTATTATTTTATTCACATGTGCGGGGATTTCTTTTAGATTTGAGAAAGGTGGAGTTGCAGAGTTCACTAGAGTACTTATAATGAGGATACACAGAACTTCTCATCACAATTACATTTCATAACTTACTAACTTAATTGTTAAATGCTACACTTTCTATTTTGATTCATAGTTTATATTTCCCTTTCTAAATTTTTATTTTATATTTCCCTTTAATGTAAGTTATATAGGTGTTATTGACCCATATTCCTGTGTTATCTTGTTTTCTAGAATATAAAACTAGTCTCATCAGATAAAGGCAGTTTTGTTACATTTTATCATCAAAACATAAAATACATTTGGGCATGTATATATGCTTAATAACTATAATTTTATATACACGAAATATGTGAAGCTTCACACAATTTACGGAGCCATCACCTAGCCTGGCTAACTCTAATTTGTTACTTAGGACTCACCTCAGCATCACCCTTTCCACAGATTTTACTTGCCTCCCTCCACTCCTCCCACCCAAGTCCACATCACATTGTACTTACTCTTGGCTACCTCTCTTCAATATAAAACATCATGTCTCTTCCTGGATAACATTGTGTTACCATCATCTTGTGCTAGATTCTGAGTTTTCCAGCAGCTGGAATGGGGTCTCTCAAAGAGCAGGAGCTTAGTAAATGTGTCTTGGGTGATGTTAAATGTTATTGCAGGGGGAAAATAGGACAAGTCTTTGCATGTATATGTCATCACCTGACTGACTTTGTTCATTCTTGCACTCACATTTCAACAATGTTTATTTAGATGTCTATTATTGTGTCTTTGTGATTTGAAAAGGAAGAAATGTGAATACAGTAAATGCTTGCTATACCAGTACTCTAAGATGGTGAAAGTTAATCCATGAAACAAAAGAGTTCTATTTGCAAGAATGTTTGGAAAATGCTGAATATGTCTGATTTCTGTGTTACAGAAATTCTCAGATACCTTTATGTATTGATGAGCTGCAAGAAAGTCATATCACATATAAAAAGCCCCGTACTTAAATGACTATGGTACTTTCTACAGGGATATTTGCTATCCTCTGGATTGGCATTATTCTAGAGAACATAGTTCAGGCCACACAGATATGTAATTCCTGACATCACAGGGTGGATTTGTTTTCACTTTAGATCTAGAAACATCACTTAGAGCTTAACCTCCATGTTGCTTGAGTAATGAGCTCCAGGTGTGGAGGCCACTGGGCTAAAGGGGGAGAAGCCTTCCTGTTCACTTGGCTTAGCCTCTGAGCTATAGAAATAGGCTGCTCACAAAAAGAGTTCAATTCGTCCATTGGCTGTCAGAAAGATCTCTACACTGTCACTTAGGCAAAGCTAAGTCACTTGTTTTGTTCTACTGCTCATGACAACAAGGAGTTTAATCCTGATGTTTTGGGAAAATGAACAGTCAGTGGGTTAGAGGCTGACATAATGTTGGCATGTATGAGAGCTCTGGTGGAAAAAAAGCACAATTGCTTTATAAACTGAGAGAAAGGTTGTGTTTTATTCTCTGTTTTGGATTGGGTTGATTGTTGAGTTGCAAAATCATCTACAGTCATTTTTCATCAGGTCAGGATAGAATCACAGAGCACATGTTTACTCACAGAATGAGCAGAGGCAGTGGTACATCGTAGAAGTAAACATTTCACCTCTCCAGACAACAAACATGATGTGCCTCTCTTGGATGAAAAAAGAAAAAGAAAAAAAAAATGGATGAAAGTTTTAAGGAAATAAAAATCTAGGAAGAAAGATCTTTGGAAAATGAAGTTGAGTGGCTGTCTCATGAGGCTATTAAAATCACAGAACAAAGGGAAATTAAAAGTCATTTATTCCAACAGGGCTACCTCAAATCTTCATCGAAATAAGGCAAAGGTGTAAAGAAAGAGAAGAGTGGAGAATAATGCTCCTGACTGAGATGACTCAGTGGAGATACAGTTGATTTTACTTCCTACTTCAAAGTTCCAAAACTAGCCTCACACCCTGGGTCCAGCATCTGAATCTCTTTTACCCAGATAAGTGTTTTGAGCCTGCTTCATATAGCAGAAAATCTCAACTGCAATTTCTGGGCAGCATTCTGCACTCTTAAACTTGACGTTTTCAGGCTTTGTTTAAAATCTGTTTCGCTTAAAGGGAGTTGTAAATTAAAAGCTTTCAGGTTTATGGGTCCTTGATATTTAGATTTTAAATATAAAGTCACCTTGAGTAGTTAGCCCAGTATCAGAAATTTCAGCTCCATTAAATATTGGAGTATCACACTCTACCTCATGTATATGTACAATTATCATATCTTAATTTAAAATCAGATTAAAAGTAAAAAAAGAATCCATCAGCTTCATGTCTAAAAGGGAGGGTGTCCAACTATTTTTTTTTTTATTTTTGTGCTAGGTAGGGGTACATTGTGGCATTTGCAATAGTTCTTACAATATATAAAATATATCATACTTGAAATCACCCCCTCAACCGCTTCCTTCATCTCCCTCTCCCCCATGGCCACCTATTCTTAAAGAAAATCTCACGGCCAGATAAAAGCAACAAATGGGTGAAGTAAGATTCATCTTTTTGGAGAGGATAAGTTCCTTGGTATTTGAGTTACATGTCTCAGTCCTCAGTGCCGTATTTTGCCAAGTAAAGACACTGTAGGAAAGAAGGAACAGTAAAGAAATTTCTTATTTGCAAAACAAGGCAAGGGAAAGAAAAAATTATTCAACTCTTATTGTTTGGTAAGTTTTTTACCTAGGCCTTCTCATGTATCTTGAAAAGTGGGCCTTGCAAAAGCAAGGTACTGAATGCAACCTTCAATACCACCAAAAAACAAAACAAAACAAAAATCCCTTGATTATACAACAACTCTGACAGATGAGTGTCATTCTCTTTATTATTCAAATTAGTAAACCAAGACTCAAAGACATGGTGTAATTTTCTCAAGTCTGTGTAGCAGATAAGTAGCAGAACAGAACTCTGAATACAAGTCAGTCTGCAACAGAAGCCCAAGTGCACAGTAAGTCAGAGCTACAAACCCGTCTGGCTTATCCACTTCTTCATTGTGAGCGATGACATCAAGTTGGTTTCAGGCAAGAACTTTATTTGTTTTGATATTTAGTTCTGAGCATTAGAAGACATTCAGATTTTACCATGACAGAAGTCATATTTGGACTGAGTCCTCCTGGACACCCGTTTTCATCATTATTGATCTTCCTAGGTCAAGCTACCAGCATCTGTGTAAACTGTCAGTGACATCTTTCACTTGCTATTCTATATGTCTCCGTGGAGCAGCCAGTGGGAGAGAATGTCCCTTAACTCTTAGAGGTCTTTACATGTCTTATCTCAGGGTACCATGTTCTGCCTCTCTTTCTATGACCATTTCTCTCTCTTTTTTCTTATTATACCATATACCGGCATGTTTTCTTTTCTTCAGCCAAGAAAAGCTTGTTCTCACTCCAGGGCCATTAACAGTTGCTATTTATTTTACCTAAAACACTCTTTTCTAATAAATTAGCATGGCCAGGTGCTGGTGGCTCACACCTGTAATTCTAGCTATTCAGGAGGCAGAGATCAGAAGGATCACAGTTCAAAGGGATCACAGTTCAAAGCCAGCCTGGGAAATAGACCTTGTCTCAAAAATACCCAACACAAAACAGAGTTGGTGGAGTGGCTCAAGTGGTGGAGCACCTGCCTAGCAAGCATGAGACCCTAAGTTCAAATCATAGTACCTCCAAAAACAAAAAAAGTTAGCATGGTTGATTTCTAGTTATTTAGATCACCTTCTCAGAGAGTCCTTTCCTGGCCACACTATCTAATTTGACATCCTATCTCCCAGTCATTTTTGCCATGACATTGTATGACTTTTCTCAAAGCATTTATCATTATTGGATTTAGTATATTTGTTTACTTAATTATTATCTCTTGCAGTGCTTAGAATTTAAAACCCAAAGAACAGGAACATAGTTTGTATATCAAAGACTAGAACAATGCTTGACATATGGAAGTGTTAAGTGAATATAGTTGGATACATGCAGATATAAAATGTACAATAATGGTGCTGCTCCCCCACCCCCAACCTTTTATAAATCTTGGACCTAGTCAACCAAAATTAAGCCCTAAGACAGGACACAGAGGATATCAAGGTTTAAAGAATGGCTCCTTTGTTATTCTAATGAAGGAAAATAAGACTTGGTCTCTTTGATATTCATGCTTGTGAATCAAGAATTTATCCTACAAGTTAGATCCAAGCAAATACTTAAAAATTTATGGGTTGGTTATGTATATAATGTAGAACTAGAGCTCTGTTCCTTTTTTTAAAAAAATGTTTTATTCCACCAGCATGAATGTGTATTTAAGTTCCCAAGCTAGAGTTTGTGATTTTTTTGACTCTGAATTATCTGGTAACATTTTTTTTTCCATCTCTGAGTTTATAGAGATGATAATGTAAGAAAGGGAAATACACTAGTTCTTTATTTACTGGTGGCTGTAGTTATTGCTGGCCCAATATTTGTCCCCTCTAGGGATAAGTCCCACCCCTTATAAGCAAGAACATAGGCGTTGGGTGGTGATTTGTAACCAGCAATAACTTTCTCTAAGTAGATTTTTGGCAGGAGAAACCTAGTGATTAGGGAGTACAAAGAGATCTGAGAACTTCCAGTGACCTTCCAGGATGATGACTGTGGTTGCTTGTTTTGCTATGACCCCATTTAGATGGTCACCTTAAAATTGTTCAAAACATTCTTCTGAGCATATAGAGCTGATATCTCATTGCATGTATAGGCGCTCAGCCTAGAAATGATCTGTTTAAGAAAGTGTCTCCATGGAAACAATATTATGTAGCAAAGGACAAATCCAGTGATGCCATAGGCATTTTCCATCTTCCCTCCTCATGATTCAGTCATTTCCTTCATCAACAAGATAAGGAACAGGCTCATAACTATGAATTCATATAAAGGTTGAACTATTTCTCCAAAGCTTATCTAACCCAGCTGAGCTTCTGGAGCTAGATAAAATGGTTCCACACTGCCATGGCATTATTCCTTCTTCCCTTCCACCAGTGTGAATGAGAACATGTGATGGAGCAGCTTTTTCACTCTAAATCCACTGATAAAATTAGTTAGTCATTTTTCACTTAAACTAAGTTGGGTAGAGTGAATAAAGTTTTAGATCTGGAGTAAACATTAACAAATAGATGATCACAGTGATTCAACCAGTTCTTGCTCATGGGATTTTGTTTAATTTTCTTAAAGCTTCATTCAGCTTGTCTCATTATTGTGCAAGATCCAGGTGAAATATCAGCCTCCTCCTCTGTAAAGCCTCTCTGGTAGTTGGTGATACCATCCTGTATTTCCAGTGGCATTTCTATTTTCTAGTAACAATGCATTTAGTACATTATATTTAATTATTTAAAAATTTCTCTCTTCTTCTCCTTAATAGAGTGTATTCTACTCAATGAGAAGGAAGATATCTAATTCTTCTTTATAAACATATCTTACCAATATAAAATGCTTATTGACTGAGGGAAATGTGTATGTGTTGTTGATGTGAGTAATTGATCTTGTCATCCATGTCTTAGAAAAAAATTACAAAACATTTCTTTCGATCAATAACAAGTAAATATATATTGATTGACTACCAAATAACAAGCAGTTTTAATATATGATTCATTACCCTAAACAAGCACATAAGTTAAATATTGATAATTCCTTTAATAGAGGAGAGAATTAACACTAAGGAAAATAAGAGGATTTCCCCAAAGTCAATTGACGCATCATGGCAGAATTCAAAACAGATTTATTCTCTCAGAATTCCAGCTCTGCCCTGTGTAAGATGTGAGGCGCTACATAGATTCAGTGATGATAAGATTCCTCACTAGTAAGTAATAATCTTTTTCTTTTTTTGGTGGAACTGAGGTTTGAACTCAGGGCTTTGCATTTGCAAAGCAGATGCTCTATTGCTTGATCCACAATTCCTGTCCATTTTGCTCTGGTTATTTTGACCATGGGGTCTCCAGAACTATTTGCCCTGGCTGGCTTTGAACTGAGATCCTCCTGATCTCAGCCGTCCAAGGAATCAGGATTACAGGTGTGAATTACAGGCATCCAGCTAATCTTTTGCTTGAATGCAACAGAGCAAAACTAGCTAATTAAAGCAAGGAATGCATTGAAAATACTCATATGCAAAAGTCAGAGAATCAGGAAAAGAAAAGAATACAACATAGTGACTGTGGGTAGATAAAGAAGAATTCTTGCCTTCATTCCTACTCTTTCCCAGGCATACTTTGTACAACTAATAAATCTCAGCTGTATTTCTGTTTCAGTTCTATTCTGCACTCAAAATTCAAATTTTCACAAGGGAGATTCTGATTAATCCAGCTTAAGTCACATGCCTAACTTTTGGCTAAGCTAAGGCAGAACTCTTCAATAAGCCTAGCCATAAGTTCTGTACCTTTTAAAGTAAAGAGGAAATAATTCTCCAAAAGGGAATTGAGATCCTCTTACCAAGAAAACCCTTCAAAAATGGGAATCCTCCAAACAACAAATATGTATGAACTCCCTTACAGGGTTGATATGAAGCTTTTAAAAAGCTTTTTTAAAAAGTTCTGGGCTTATTGTAAACATTCAGAAATGTCATATGCTTTTTAGTATTGCTGACCATATTTATTCTCCTTTATCCCCTCCATTCACTCTCTCTCCTCCCACAAGTACCCACTCCTTCATAGGACCTGTTCCACAGTCCTGTCCTTCATTTTAAATTCCAAAGTCAGTGTTCAAAGGGTTTCTCAATGTATCTCAGTTGTGAAAATACTGTACTTTACCAAGGCTTTCCTTATATCATGTTTGCTAATATCTGACAAAAGCAATTCGCATGACCAAGTTTAGAGGCAATGGGAAGGACAACACATAGGATGCACATAACTCAGTTCTGTGTATGTAATTGATTAGAATGTTCAGTGCTGTACTCCTTTGATTCACTGAAATAAAACATTTAAACAGTACTCCGAGAATACTAGATAATGGCTCAAAAATAGATAATGGCTCAAGACCTTCAGTTTATAAAAGAATAAAATAGATAGATAGATACATATATAAAAATAAATAGCTATTATCATTGTAAGACATTTCAAAGATTTTAGTCAAGTCTTGATCATAGTGATTTATTGGCTGGATTCTCCTATTGAATACCTGTAGTCACATTATTCTGTTTTGCTAGTGAAGAAGGGATTCACATGTTTAACATTTAAATGGTAAGGTAAACATTTTAAAAAAAGACTTGTGGTTGGGTGCTGGTGGCTCAGGCCTGTAATCATAGCTACTCAGGAGATAGAGTTCAGGAGTTTCAAGATTCGAAATCAGCCCAGACAAATAATTTGTAAGACCCTATCTCAAAAAATACCCAACACAAAAAAAGGCTAGTGGAGTGACACAAGTTGAAGATCACCTGTCTTGCAAGCATGAAGTCCTGAGTTCAAGCCTCAGTACCACCAATAAATAAATAAATAAGGACTTGTTACCTCAACAATTTCATTTCTGTAAGAAGACAAGCTGTAGGAGCTGCATTGTAGGGCTAAACATTTTCTTCATTTAATGTGATTTAGGTCTGTTGAAGCACTTGAATGACAATTAGATTGAGCCTTAAGGTTTTACTTTGCCAAGAACTAAAAAAAAATTGAGTCTGAAAAGTTTTAAGAGCAAGTGTTTACAATCATTCATGTGGATAATAGGAAAACCTTAGTGTAGAGGCTCACTGAAGGTTGGAAATGCATTCTAATGGGTGAAAACAAATCTGGAAAGTTTCTTCTCTTATTGAGTAAATCTGGGCTGGAATTCTTTAGCGTTACCCCTTACCATGTTTTCTCAATATGATTATTTTTGCTGCCAGATGTCTTGCTATTATTTTGGACTAGTAAATTTAGTCTCTTTTGAGTGTCTGACACACAGTAGTGCCCCCTTAGTATTGTGTTCCTGCTGTGTCTTGAATCCAATATATCATCAGATTTTCTTTGTGTTCAAATTAGAAGAAACAAAGCAGAAGAAATTTACATAAAGAGGGAAAATTTATCTTAAGGACACTGAGGAAAAGTACATGATTTGTCCACCTCAGCTTGATATTCTTCCCCATTCAAGTAGATGTAGCCTATGAAGCAAGGTTTCCCTCTCCTCCATGGTGAGTGGGTAATTGCTTATGTGTCACTCACATATATTGATCTAGAATCTAGGTGTAGACCCACAGGTCAATAAAAACAAGTCTGATGAAGCAGTGTGAGTGTGACTGCTGGAAACCTACTCCCTCTGCCTTCCACTAACTCTACTCCTTACAGCATTCCTAGTTACTGCAATTTTTTGCCCAAATCCCTTCCTTCCATAAGGGGGTGGATATTCCCCCCCCTTTTTTGTGGTACTGGGGTTTGAACTCAAGGCCTACAACTTGAGCCACTCCACCAGCTCTATTTTTGAGATAGGGCCTCTTGAACTATTGCCCAGACTGGCTTTGAACCACAATCCTCCTGATCTCTGCCTCCCGAGTAGCTAGAATTACAGGCATGAGCCACCTGTACCCGGCAATATTTTTCCCCTTGAAGGACATGCACGTGGAGTACCTCCCTTTGCAGAACATACATTGACACACCTCTGATGCTGTGCCCTGGTTCTGTTCAGGCTGCCATCTTAAACACCCTTCCAATTGCTTTGCCTTCTGTGGGACTGTTCTACTGTCACAGGTACAGTGACTCTGCTCCTTGTAGTGGTCCTTTCCATTTGAGCTTCTGTTCTTTCCTTTTAATGACCCAAAGATATAGGTGACAAATTAGGAAGACTCCAAGTGCCTAATACAGCACTTGGAGTGACACAAGATATATGTGAATGACACAAGATGGAGGCTTTGGTCATTGTTGATTCTTCTTAAAGTCCAGAGGCAAGCACTTACAATAATTCTGAATATTTATAGTATGTCTTACATTCATTCCCACAGGAAACACACCTTGAGATGGAATTCTTAGATAGTTTAATGTGAAGTGCTATTAGGAAAAATACCTGTGAGTTAGTGAGGAAAACAGTAACAGGCAGAAGAAAGAACCAAGGTAAGATGCAGTTACAACTGAAGCCTGAGCCTGTTGCTCAGGGATTCTAGAGATGGAATGGCTTCCAAAGTTGACCTAAATTTAGACAAGGGTTCTATTACTTTTGTAAACCCCCTCCACATATCAACCAGTAATTTTATGAAGGCTGTTCTGGGTTCATTGTGGTTGCAGTGAAAAAAAATCAGCCTTGGGAAAGGTGTTTCCCTACAGCCCAGGAAATTCCTGGGCAATAACTCAACAGTCATTCCACAACAGTCAACTCCTGGCAGCTGAAGGAATGAGTAACTCTGTCCTAAAGCAGAGAAGTAGGCATTTCATTTACTGCAGTGTGCTCATTAAAAGTTCAGGTTCCTTGGCATTTGAAGTTTCTTAGTTGGTAGACCCCACAGTGGCCTCAGAAGTATGTGCATCACACAGTTTGTATCTTGTCTACATTTCGGTAAGAATTGCTCCAATAAATAATGATTTCACCTCCTCACATGAAAGAACCCTTCTCTTATTACTTTCCCTTTGTCTCTGTCTCAGAATTCCTTTCTGTTCATCAGCAGATCTTCCCAGGACGTCTCAGGGAATAGTGGACTTTTCCAAATGCTGGATAACTACAAGATATAATTCATTGTTTTCTAAATTGCTTCTAAGCAAAATTTTCCCCACTATTCTTTTCTCAAGAAGTTATATTATGGTAGCAATTTTTAATTTTTAATGTCTCTCAAAGTCAATAAATCTGACACTTTCTAGCTTTCTATAAAATGAGACATTTTGTATACAAGTCTTAGGAAAAAATCCCAAGGCCTCTTAGATATATGTCACTAAAACTCTTAGCTATACTTCAGTGGAATATTTGGGGGAGAGGATGTCCCTAAAACTGCTCTGTAAAAACATGCTTTATGACTCAAATGCCAAGCATGGTGTCTCCTGATGTTTTCTTTAAAAAAACAAAGGGCAGAGAGTTATTTGTGCCTATGAAGAACATTTGTGCCATGCAGGGAAGTCCAAAATCATAACCTTTCAATTGTAGGAGGGGCCAGAGAGATTGCCCAGTCATTGTCATTCTTTGTCTCCATAACCTGTTGAATTTCAGAAGATTATACTAAGGATTCCAGGAGTCCTTGAATTGAACAGGAATGCAAAGCAAGTTGGTGCCATGACTTCATTTTGATTCAGGTTTCTTTAATACAAATCAAAGAATCTTTCTACCAGGCAGGTATAAACAAGGATAACTCAGAAGTGCAATAAACCAAACTGAGTATGTGGTGCTTTCATTATAGGTTGCGAAAATTCTTCCTAGAGTAAGGTCTATTAATCAGTTCCCATCTCTCTGACTTCAGAAGAGAAATCAAGAGATTCCTTTTCCTAGATAGGATAAATTCTTTTTCTAGAGTCAGTAAAATCACAATTAGACTAATCTCTACCTGTCATCCACAAAGCATTCCTTTTTGGATTCAATGTTTTTGAAATTAAACTTTCATTTTAAGATTATTATAGATTTACATGTTATATTAAATAATACAGAGATCTCATACCTTTTACATAGTCTTTCCATTCCTCTAATAGTAAAATCTTACAATACTGTTGTACAATATCACAAACAGGAGATTGACATTAATACAACCCATCAAAATTATTCAGATCCCCCCAGTTTGTGTGTGTGTGTGTGTGTTTGTGTGTGTGTGTACGTGCATTCAGTTTTCTGGATTTTTATCCCATGTATAACCTGTGTATCTACTCATGAAGGCACAGAACAGTTTCTTCACAAGAATCCTTTGTGCTGTCATTTTACAACCATACTCACTCCTCTCCCCCCAATTCCCTAACCCTGGCTACTGTGTAGAGAACAGGCTGCAGAAGGACAAGTATAGAAATAAGATGACTAATTAAGGGACTGTTACAGCAGTCTAACTTATAAGTGATGGTAGCTAGATTAGGATGTTTATACCCACGTAGGGAGAAACTAAATTTCAAATAAACATTGAGGTATAATAAACAGTATGTCCTGGCACATTGGCTGAGAATAGTGAGAGAAAGAGAAGAATCAAGGAGGACCCAGGATTTTGTTATGAATAACTTGAAGGATGGAGTCCTCCATCAGTGAAAGATTTTATTTTGTTAAGAGGACCAGAGATCCTGATTTTGACTTTTCTATTAGAAGAAATGTTCAGTGGGAAGTTGGAGTTCGATTGAACTGGGAACATAAATTTGGAAATTTTTACCATATGGACTATACTTAAGATAAACGACTATGTGAGATCACCAAGCAGTGAGTGAAGATAGAGAAAAAAAGGATTAAGACTGGGTCCCAGAGTGCTCTGGTATTAAAAGAGCCTTCAGTTAAGAATTCTGAGGTCTTGATCTCTATCCTGACTTTATATATTCAGTCCTCTGATTATCTTCTTAGCTACATGCCCTCTTCTTTCTTTATGTGTTATTTCTTTTTTCCTGCAGAAGACTGAAAATTAATTTAAGGAAAAGTGCTATGTTCTCTTTTTTTGTGAGAATATGTGTATCAGTATAGGTAAAATCAGGAGAGAGAAACCACATAGTAATTTGAGCAGAGAAAGTTTATTGCAAGTAATCATTAGCTATAACTGGAGATAGGAGTGATGAAGGATAGACTAGAAAGGATTAAATAAAACAATCATGAATGTAGAAATTGCCAAGACACTACTTCTAAAGCTGAGATAGAGAGTCTGAGCAAAAGCACTCCCCTTATCTACCAGGCTCAAATCTTGCTCTCCATGGAGTGGACACAATTCTATCTCCCTAAACAAGAGAAGTCACTGTTATGTCATCTTGAAGAACTTGTTGGAAATCACTACTATAGTATGGATATTAAATTCTCCAAAGGTCCATGTGTTGAAGGTTTGGTCTCTAATCCCTGGTGCTATTGGGAAGTAGTGAAACCCTTATGAAGTGAGGCCACTGGGAGGAAGTTAGGTCATCTGGAAAATGTTCTTAAAGGAGATATTGTGACTCTGGCTTCTTGTCTTCTGTCTTTCACTTTTCTTTTTTCTTTTATTTGTCTTCCTGGCTACCATGAGGTGAGCAGTTCCCTTTATTATATGTTCCCATCATGATATACTGTTATTGTTACAGACCCAAAAGCAAAGGGCCGAACTACCATAGACTGAAAACTCCAAAACAGAGAGTCAGACTTTATAAATTATCTCAGAACATAATATTTTGTCACAGCTACCATAATCACCCTTCTAGATCTTGCCAGAAATCTGTCTTCTAGGGTGATCCTGTGACAGGAAACATGCCCCCAAATGCACTCCTTTGTGAACCCTCATAAAGGGTATCCTGGGGAAAACCACTCAGTGATGAAGTTGCTGGCTGCCATGCACTTTGAGACAGGGCACTGGAACCCAGCACTGGAGAACTGCATGCACTGCAGCAGCCAAATGCAGAAGTGGCCTGTGCTGTGAGGGTTGAGCACTGCAGAAGCTGCTTACTGAAAATGGCTAGCAATGGGAAAAATCCATGCAGGAACCTTGCAAGAGGAGCACACCACAACATGAAGCAAGTTTCTTTCCTTGGGGAATGGCTGTACAAAGCCACACCACTTTCTACCAGCAAAGCTTAATCATCCAGCTAGCAAAAGAAAAAAAAATATTTAAAGGAACCAGAGCCATTTTCAGAGATCAGGAAAAATGAGTGAATTTAGGAGTAAATCAGTAGTCAGCACAATACTATTTTCAGGCATAGTACTAAGCACATCAATATTCAGGTGCCAGTACTATTTAAAATTGACATTGAGGAATAGGTAAAGAAAAGAAGTGATAAAAGAGATGGAAAGGGAAAGTTAGAAGATAAAGGAAGGGAATTGGGAGCAAGTATAAGAGAAAGGAGGTGATTCTTGTTCTTTAAGCCTCAGATTGCTACTACTGTTAATGAGTGGTATTTCATGATAAAATCCCAAATATTCTTCTTTCCTAATATTGCACATTAATAGCAATAGGCTCTCCTATGGGCATATTTTTTGCAAGTAATTGTCCTGGTATTTTAGAAGTTAAAAAATCCTATGAAATTGATTATTAGTTGGAATTACAAGAACTTTGCATTGTCTGTATATTTTCTTACTTATAATCCTTCCACAAGGGTTAAGGAAGTTTTTTCACAGGACAGAGGCAATAAAATGTCACTCATGAAAACATAGTTTCATATTCAAAAGAAATATTGGACATATTGATTCTAACAAAGATTAAAGCACAAAACCTAAAGCTCAGACAATAAAAAGGTATTTTGAAAATCAGGATATTTTGTTGCATAAGGTATTTGTCATCATTCTTCAGTTATATGGGGAATCTCAATTTGCCAGGATGTTTTATAGACCTGAGGCATGGTTTGTGCACACCAAAGGTGAATTGCATGTCTGGGGGTCAGAACTCTGGAAACTACATACAAAAATAAACACTAAGCCACTGAATGAAAAGCCAAAGTGAGTTGGTTGCAGCCTAGGAGTTGTAGAAAGGGATCAAGTGAGAGTGAAGGAGACCTGATCTAGGGACGGAATGATGTGTCTGAGAAGCCATGCAGACCAAGTCTCATTTGTTCAGAGTTCATTGCTTAGGTGAATGGGGTTTCTTTTTTTTTTTTTTCTTTTATTATTTATATGTGCACAAAGGCTTGGGTCATTTCTCCCGCCTGCTCCCACCCCCTCCCTTACCACCCACTCCGCCACCTCCCTCTCCTCCCCACCCCCTCAATACCCCGCAGAAACTATTTTGCCCTTATCTCTAATTTTGTTGTAGAGAGAGTATAAGCAATAATAGGAAAGAACAAGGGTTTTTGCTGGTTGAGATAAGGATAGCTATACAGGGAGTTGACTCACATTAATTTCCTGTGTGTGTGTTACCTTCTAGGTTAATTCTTTTTGATCTCACCTTTTCTCTAGTTCCTGGTCCCCTTCTCCTATTGGCCTCAGTTGCTTTTAAGGTATCTGCTTTATTTCTCTGCGTTAAGGGCAACAAATGCTAGTTAATTTTTCAGGTGTCTTACCTATCCTCACCCCCCACTTGTGTGCTCTTGCTTTTATCATGTGCTCATAGTCCAATCCCCTTGTTGTGTTTGCCCTTGATCTAATGTCCACATATGAAGGAGAACATATGATTTTTTGGTCTTTTGGGCCAGACTAACCTCACTCAGAATGATGTTCTCCAATTCCATCCATTTACCAGCGAATGATAACATTTCATTCTTCTTCATGGCTGCATAAAATTCCATTGTGTATAGATACCACATTTTCTTAATCCATTCGTCAGTGCTGGGGCATCTTGGCTGTTTCCATAACTTGGCTATTGTGAATAGTGCCGCAATAAACGTGGGTGTGCAGGTGCCTCTGGAGTAACCTGTGTCACAGTCTTTTGGGTATATCCCCAAGAGTGGGATTGCTGGATCAAATGGTAGATCAATATATAGCTTTTTAAGTAGCCTCCAAATTTTTTTCCAGAGTGGTTGTACTAGTTTACATTCCCACCAACAGTGTAAGAGGGTTCCTTTTTCCCCAAATCCTCCCCAACACCTGTTGGTGGTGTTGCTAATGATGGCTATTCTAACAGGGGTGAGGTGGAATCTTAGCGTGGTTTTAATTTGCATTTCCTTTATTGCTAGAGATGGTGAGCATTTTTTCATGTGCTTTTTGGCCATTTGAATTTCTTCTTTTGAGAAAGTTCTGTTTAGTTCACTTGCCCATTTCTTTATTGGTTCATTAGTTTTGGGAGAATTTAGTTTTTTAAGTTCCCTATTATTCTGGTTATCAGTCCTTTGTCTGATGTATAGCTGGCAAATATTTTCTCCCACTCTGTGGGTGTTCTCTTCAGTTTAGAGACCATTTCTTTTGATGAACAGAAGCTTTTTAGTTTTATGAGCTCTCATTTATCTATGCTATCTCTTAGTTGCTGTGCTGCTGGGGTTTCGTTGAGAAAGTTCTTACCTGTACCTATTAACTCCAGAGTATTTCCTACTCTTTCCTGTACCAACTTTAGAGTTTGTGGTCTGATATTAAGATCCTTGATCAATTTTGAGTTAATATTGGTATAGGGTGATATACATGGATCTAGTTTCAGTTTTTTGCAGACTGCCAACCAGTTTTCCCAGCAGTTTTTGTTGAAGAGGCTGCTATTTCTCCATCATATATTTTTAGCTCCTTTGTCAAAGACAAGTTGGTTATAGTTGTGTGGCTTCCTATCTGGGTCCTATATTCTGTTCCACTGGTCTTCATGTCTGTTTTTGTGCCAGTACCATGCTGTTTTTATTGTTATTGCTTTGAAATATAGTTTGAAGTCAGGTATTGTGATACCTCCAGCATTGTTCTTTTGACTGAGTATTGCCTTGGCTATTCGTGGCCTCTTGTGTTTCCATATAAATTTAACAATAGATTTTTCAATCTCTTTAATGAATGTCATTGGAATTTTGATGGGAATTGCATTAAACATGTAGATTACTTTTGGGAGGATAGACATTTTTACTATGTTGATTCTACCAATCCATGAGCATGGGAGATCTCTCCACTTTCTATAGTCTTCCTCAATCTCTTTCTTCAGAAGTGTATAGTTTTCCTTATAGAGGTCTTTCACATCTTTTGTTAGGTTTACACCTAGGTATTTGATTTTTTTTGAGGCTATTGTAAATGGAATTGTTTTCATACATTCTTTTTTCAGTTTGCTCATTGTTAGTGTATAGAAATGCTAATGATTTTTCTATGTTGATTTTATATCCTGCTACCTTGTTATAGCTATTGATGATGTCTAGAAGCTTCTGAGTAGAGTTTTTTGGGTCTTTAAGGTATAGGATCATGTCATCTGCAAATAAGGATATTTTGACAGTTTCTTTACCTATTTGTATTCCTTTTATTCCTTCTTCTTGCCTAATTGCTCTGGCTAGGAATTCCAGTACTATGTTGAATAGGAGTGGAGATAGTGGGCATCCTTGTCTAGTTCCTGATTTTAGAGGGAATGGTTTCAGTTTTTCTCCGCTAAGTATAATACTGGCTGTAGGTTTGTCATATATAGCTTTTATAATGTTGAGGAACTTTCCTTCTATTCCTAGTTCTCTTAGAGCTTTTATCATGAAATGGTGTTGGATCTTATCAAAGGCTTTTTCTGCATCTATTGAGATGATCAAGTGGTTTTTGTTTTTGCTTCTGTTAATGTGGTTTATTGCATTTATTGATTTTCGTATGTTGAACCACCCCTGCATCCCTGGGATGAAGCCTACTTGGTCGTGGTGAATGATCTTTTTGATGTGTTGTTGAATTCAGTTTGCCATTATTTTGTTGAGGATTTTTGCATCAATGTTCATTAAGGAGATTGGCCAATAGTTCTCCTTTTTGGAGGTGTCTTTGCCTGGTTTTGGGATAAGTGTAATACTGGCTTCATAAAATGTGTTAGGCAGTTTTCCTTCCCTTTCTATTTCATGGAACTGTTTAAGGAAGGTTGGTATTAGTTCTTCCTTAAAGGTCTGATAGAATTCAGCAGAGAATCCATCAGGTCCTGGACTTTTCTTTTTGGGGAGACTCTTGATTGCTGCTTCAATTTCATTTTGTGTTATAGGTCTATTCAGGTGATTAATTTCCTCTTGGTTCAGTTTTGGATGATCATATGTATCCAGAAATCTATCCATTTCTTTAAGATTTTCGAATTTATTTGAATATAGGTTCTCAAAGTAGTCTCTGATGATTTCCTGAACTTCCATGGTGTTTGTTGTTATCTCCCCTTTTGCATTCCTGATTCTACTAATTTGGGTTTTTTTCTTTCCTCATTTTAGTCAGGTTTGCCAGGGGTCTATCGATGTTGTTTATTTTTTCAAAGAACCAACTTTTTGTTTCAATAATTCTATGTATGGTTTTTTTGGTTTCTATTTCGTTGATTTCAGCTCTTATTTTTATTATTTCTCTCCTTCTATTTGTTTTTGGATTTGCTTGTTCTTGGTTTTCTAGGAGTTTGAGATGTATCATTAGGTCATTGATTTGGGATCTTTCAGTCTTTTTAATATATGCACTCATGGCTATAAACTTTCCTCTCAGGACTGCCTTAGCTGTGTCCCATAGGTTCTGGTAGGTTGTGTTTTCATTTTCATTGACTTCCAGGAACTTTTTAATTTCCTCTTTTATTTCATCGATGATCCATTCTTCATTAAGTAATGAGTTATTTAGTTTCCAGCTCTTTGCATGTTTTTTGTCTTTACTTTTGTTGTTGAGTTCAACTAGGTCCATTTGATCTATTGCATATTTTAGATCTTGGATTTCTTTATTGATTTTTTGTTTGGATGACCTATCTGTTGATGATAATGGGGTGTTAAAGTCTCCCACAACCACTGTGTTGGCGTTTATATATGCTTTTAGGTCTTTCAGGGTATGTTTGATGAAATTCTGTGCGTTGACATTGGGTGCATACAGGTTGATAATTATTATTTCCTTTTGGTCTATTTCCCCTTTTATTAGTATGGAATGTCCTTCTTTATATCGTTTGGTCAATGTTGTTTGAAGTCTACTTTGTCAGAGATAAGTATTGCTACACCTGCCTGTTTTTGGGGGCCATTGGCTTGGTAAATCTTCTTCCAGCCTTTCATCCTTAGCCTATGCTTATTTCTGTCAATGAGATGGGTCTCCTGTAAGCAACAAATTGTTGAATCTTCCTTTTTAATCCATTTCGTCTAGTGGTGCCTTTTGATGGGTTAATTAAGTCCGTTAACATTAAGCATTAGTACTGATAGGTATGTGGTGATTCCTGTCATTTAGTTGTCTTAGTTGTTTGAAGGTTTGATTGTGTGTACCTAAGTTGAGGTTACTCTCTACTGTCTTGCTTTTTCTTTTCCTGTGGTTTGGTGCTGCCTGTCTTTTCATGGTTGAGTTGGGTTTCACATTCTGTGTGCAGAATCCCTTGAAGAATCTTTTGTAGTGGTGGCTTTGTGGTCACATATTGTTTTAGTTTCTGCTTATCATGGAAGATTTTTATTGCTCCATCTATTTTGAATGATAGTTTTGCTGGGTAGAGTATCCTGGGGTTGAAGTTATTTTCATTCAGTGCCTGGAAGATCTCACCCCACGCTTTTCTTGCTTTTAATGTTTCTGTTGAGAAGTCTGCTGTGATTTTGATGGGTTTACCTTTGTATGTTACTTGTTTTTTCTCTCTTACAGCCTTCAATATTCTTTCCTTAATTTCTGAACTTGTTGTTTTAATGATGATATGTCCTGGGGTAGTTCTATTTTGATCTGGTCTGTTAAGAGTAGATGAAGGTATTGCTCTAGGGCTGCTACAGATGCGGCAAGTGAGGACATTAAATGAGAACACAGATGCAACATTCCAAACAGGTGGGACTCTATTGTTTCAAATGCCCTTGAGCTTTTCTTTAGTCCTCTGCAGGAAAAAATAATACAATTGCCAAGTGACTATAAGTAGTGATAAATTCTCTTTCACTAAGCAGATGCAAAAAATTGTTATTAAACTCTGAAAGATTGCCCTTCAAAATTTGAAGTCATGTTTATACAATATAAGATGAGTCCCTCATCATATCATAAAATGTGCTTTTATATTTAATTAATAAAAATTAAGAGATCTCAAAACACTGCAGCAATCTCATCAGTGTAATGGGATCCCCTTCTCCCCAAGACTGTGTAGTCTCGACATGGATTGAGAAAGTTGTTTTGAGGAGAAGCTGTCAAAATTTGTAGGTAACCAAAACCAAAGGCACATTTTATAGACATAAATAATTTTACAGTCACAGGTTGTTATAAATCGACTTGTTGTCATTCCATATTCAAGTGTGGAAATCATTCCCCTGTAACTGAGAACATGAACCTTATTTGGAAATAGGATACTTGAAGATGTACTTAACATAAAGCCATTCTGAGGCAGATGGGGCTGTAATCCAATGTAATTGGTGTCCTGATGAGAAGAAGCAAGGGACACAAGGAGAAGATGGCTATGTGATGAAACAGGCAGAGATTTCAATCTACAAGCCAAGGAACACCGAGATTGCCAGGAACCAGGAGAAGCTAGGAAGAGGCAATGAATTATCCGCCCCTGGAGAGCATGTGCTCCTGCCAGCACCTTGATTTCAGAGCTCTACTTTCCAGAACTGTAAGGGAAAAGAAAAATGTGCTGTTTTAAGTCACCTGTTTTTCTATACTTTGTTACAACATCTGTAGGAAACAGATATTTAGGTCATTCTGACTCAATTTGAGCTGGAAAAATAAATCTCCTCTGAGTTATAGGCTGTACACTACTTTATTAACCTGATTCATTCACCTTATTTATTTATCTTGTGTCCTCTGTGCATAACAAGAGTTCAGTGAATTGATGAAAGGATGGATGAACAAACACATTAACTTAAGGTGTTTTCTGCATCTGAATGCCTGCACACCTATTTCCAACCATCAAAATCAAGCTGCTATTTTTTTATTATATTCATATGTGCACACAATATTTGGGTCATTTCTCCCCCCTTCCCCCCGCCCCCTCCTTTACCCCCACAACCCCTCGCTACCAGGCAGAAACTATTTTGCCCTTATCTTTAGTTTTGTTGAAGAGAGAGTATAAGCAATAATAGGAAGGACCAAGGGTTTTTGCTAGTTGAGATAAGGATAGCTATACAGGGAGTTGACTCACATTAATTTCCTGTGCATGTGTGTTACCTTCTAGGTTAATTCTTTTTGATCTAACCTTTTCTCTAGTTCCTGGTCCCCTTTTCCTATTAGCCTTAGTTGCTTTAAAGTATCTGCTTTAGTTTCTCTGCGTTAGGGCAACAAATGCTATCTAGTTTTTTGGGTGTTTTACCTTCCTTATGTGTTCTCACTTTATCATGTGATCAAAGTCCAGTCTCCTTGTTGTGTTTGCCCTTGATCTAATGTCCACATATGAGGGAGAACATACGATTTTTGGTCTTTTGGGCCAGGCTAACC
This sequence comes from Castor canadensis, assembly GCF_047511655.1. Lineage (NCBI taxonomy): Eukaryota > Metazoa > Chordata > Mammalia > Rodentia > Castoridae > Castor > Castor canadensis. Next base: position 180,039,057 of record NC_133388.1, on the reverse strand, counting down.
TCACTCAGAATGATGTTCTCCAGTTCCATCCATTTACCTGCGAATGATAACATTTCATTTTTCTTCATGGCTGCATAAAATTCCATTGTGTATAAAAACCACATTTTCTTAATCCATTCATCAGTAGTGGGGCATCTTGGCTGTTTCCATAACTTGACTATTGTGAATAGTGCTGCTTTTTTTAATGCACAGCTCAAATTCCTGTCCTTGTCCCCCAGGACACCTCTCTGGATCCTTTTGTTCAGATTTTGTAACTTTTTCAGGACATCATTTTGTCTAGTTAGAGGAAGGGCTGGTTTACTAAGCTCTGGATTCTCTAAAATGTGCTTTGTATGAAATAAGTGTACAATTGCTTAGGAAATATCCACTAGATTGAACTCATAAGATTTTAACTTCTATCTTCCTTTTCACTTTCTTAGTCATGTCTTTCCCAAGCTGTACCTCATAATTTACCTGCCCACTATACCTTTGTACCATACTTCAAAGGTCAGGACACCTGCCCCAGTCTCTCCAGAAGGACAAAGTCATGTCATGAACAAGGGAAGAAAGGGCAAGGAAGTACTTGTCTAGTAAAAGGATACCTTAAAGACCAAGCAAACCAATACAATTAATGAGTGGAAACTGACTTGATTCTAGTTTAAAGAAAGGAAGTATGAAACATGTTTTATTTTATTATTTTTTGATGGTAGTGGGTTTTGAACTCAGGGCCTCACACTTACTAGGCAGGCACTTTACCACTTGAACCTCTACCAGTCTTTGTTTTGGTGTTGGGTATTTTTGAGATAGGGATTTTTGCCTGGGATGATCTCTCTCAAACAGCAATCCTCCTGATCTCTGCCTACGAAGTAGCTAGGATTACAGGTATGAGCCACCAGTGTCTGACTGAAATATGTTTTTGAGCTAAACTAGAGAAAGCTGACGATGAGCTAGGATAGAGCTAGATTATATTGATACAATTTTAATAAATTTTATGGGGTGTGATAATAATCTTGTCATTTAGGAAGAAAACTCCCTTAATTTTTATAACTATATTAAAATATTTAGAAGTGAAGTATCATAACATTTCTTTGTTAAAAATTTAACAAAAAACAGATAAAGAAAATATGGTTAAATACTAGCAATTGTTAAATCAAATGTGTTTGGAGGATCATAAATATTTTCCTGTCTGCTAAATTGTGTTCACAGTAAACTATTTATTTATTTGTTTGGTTGGTTTTGGTGGAACTAGGGTTTAAATTCAGGGCTTTGCACTTTGCATAGCAAGGGCTCTACTGTTTGAGCCAAACCTCCAGTCCATTTTGCTCTGGTTATATTGGAGATGGGGGTCTCATGTACTATTTTACCTGACTAGCTTTAAACCAAGACCCTCCCAATCTTAGCCTCCCAAATAGCTAGGGTTACAGGTGTTGAGCCATGGGTGCCCACCTGTGGTAAATTCTTTTTAAAATATAATTAAGGTCAAAATGGATCACAGATTTAAAGTAAAAGTAAAACTTTTTTTTACTTTTTAAAAAAAATTTTTGGAAGATGACATCAGAGAAAATCTTCCAAATGTAGGGCTTGGTAAAGCAGTCTTAGATACGATGCCCAAGTCACCATCCATAAAAGAAACAAAACTGGTAAATTGGATCTCATCAAAACTAGAGTCTTTTCACCTAAGAAAGGCCCTATTAAAATATAACAAGAGAAACTACACACTGTGAGAATATATTTACAAACCACATATTTAACAAAGGACTTATATCTAGATTATATTCAATAGCAAGAAAATAAATAGTCTCATTAGAAAATGGGCAAAGGATATGACCATGTGAGGCCAGACTTTACTGAAAAGGATATTCAGATAGGAAATAAGTGCATGAAAGTTTATTTGATACTTGTAACATTAAGGAAATAAAAATTAAGGGCATGATAAGATATAATTGTACATCTATATAACGAACAATATCAAGTCCTGGTGAGGTCACAGAAACCAGATCTCTCGTACATAGCTGGTGCAATTATGAAGTGTTACAGCCTGTTTGGAAGACATTGACAGTTTCTTGGGAAAAGAACAGTAGATACACATTTATCATACAATTCAGATATTGTACTTCTGGGCTTTATTTTAAAGAAGTGAAAGATCATGTCCACACGAAACCTGTGTGTGGATACTCACAACAGTTTTATTTGTAATATTCCCCACCTCAGAAAGAAAACAGTCCAACTGAGTATCAATAAATGAATGATTAAACAAAGTGTGGTATATTCATGCCATGGAATATTAATCTCAAAGAAAAATGAACCACTGATACACACAACTTGAAAGAATTTCAAGAGGATTATGGTGAATAGAAAAAATTTGACCTTCTTGAAAGGTCAAATGCTATATAATTCCACACATACAGCATTATCTAGATAAAAAAAATCACAGAGATGAAGAATAGAGTAGTGGTACCAGGGATTAAACATAGACTGGGGGCATTAGGTGTGAATATAATAGGTAGCTTGAGGAGATCTTTATGAGGATGGAATAGTTTAGGATCTTCACAGAGGGGTAGTTATGTGTATCTGCACACGTGGCAAATATTACATAGAACTACACATACATATTGTATCAATGTCAATTTCTGGTTTTCCATACTTTACTATAGTTGTGTAAGATAATATTCATGGGGAAAACTGGGTGAATTGTAGATGGACCTGTCTGTACTACTTTTATGACTTACTTTACTTATTTCTAAATAAAAAGGTAGTAATGAGTCCCCAAAATAATGGGTTGTATTCCAGGCAATTTTTGGCATAGTCATCCTAAATTCTCACAATCACAGAAGTTTTTTTGACTTATCATCTCTTTTTCTCCAACTTCCCTTTTCTGCCTAGCCACTTTATCCTGTTCCCTTGTGTACAGCATTTAATAAAGGGTCATCTTCATGCCACGATCACAATGGCACAACTTTTCTTGAGTCAGAATCACCTGGAGGATTTATTGATACAGAGATCATAGGTCTCAGTGACAGAGACCCAAGAAGTCTTGGAGAAGCCAATCATTTACTGTTCTAACAAGCCCATCAGTACTGCAGGTGACTGCACTTAGTACCAATGGCATAGTATTTTGAGCACAGGGTTGGTAGTTGAGACAGAACATAATCTCTACTTTCTGTGGTATTAATAAAGAGACATAACTTTTCTGAACCTTGGTTTCTTAAAATGTCAGGAACCCAGCTTATAGGATTATTGTGAAAGAAATAACAGAAGAGATAACGCATGCTACTGAAATAAGCATCAGGAATATTCAACACTATTATCACTCATTATTGCCATAATTAACTTGTTTGAATGTCATCTTAGCGCATACAAGATCTGTCAGCAGTCCTTCTTAAGAAAATATCAGCACATTCAAAACCCATGCTTGCATTAAAATTATCCCTATCTGAACTAGACTCTTTCTAATGTGTGTGTACACTCTTTGGTAGTAAGAGAGAGGCTAGTTGTTTCCGTGCATTAATTAATTTTCCAGTTAACACAAGTAGCCTGAAAGAGGGTGTGTAGATCAGTTCCACTCTGGGATTATTTTACAAAATGAAGAGTTAGGAGATTGTGGCACAGAACAGTGAAGTGAGGGTTAAGGGCGTAGACTCCATTCCAAACAGCAGGCAATCAATTCTATAACTAAGTTAAGAATCTTTACTAGTTTACACATCTGATACAGCCTATAATCTCACCAAGCTTAATGCTCATACTACCTCTCTCACTGACTTCTACTTCAGAAACTTCCCAGTAGCCCAGCTCTACTTTTCAGAATGATCCTGTCTTAAAACCCACAGGGGAAACATGAATCTGGGGAAGTTTCTAAGTGTGCATTGCCGTGTACAATGCAGGACTTTACAGCAACACATGCTATTTTTTAAAAAAACATTTCCTTAGACAAAACTTTTGTAATGGACCATAAATCAGGTTTTTCTAGGTCTGGCTCTACATTAAGAAGAAGAAGAAAAAAAGGCTTTTTGACCTTGGACAAAGCATCTCTCCTTCTGGTCCTCAATTTTATCATCTATTAAAACAGGCTATTTGACTAGCTAGTTTCCAGTAGTCCTGAAAAGTCTAGAATTCTGAGTCTGATTTCACTAAGGAGACTTTTGTAAAGGTTAACTCCCCAAGGTTTCCCTTATTTCACTAAGTGATAGCACAGGGGGGAGTAGGGAAAAAAGAATAGATTTGGATTCTGCCAATTACTGGTAATGTAATTTTGTTCAACTGACATACTTTCTATGAGCTTTTGTTTATTCCCCTAAAAATGGACATAATAATACCTCATTGTTTTGTAACCATGATTACATACTATAATACTCAAAACTTACTGATGTAAGGTAAAGTAGCATTGTCTGATCCTGCTACATTGCCTTTTCTTTTTTGTTCTATCTCCTTCCCTCCCTTCCTTCTGTCCTATGTATTTGCTCTGAGAATTCTCTTTTGTATATATGACCTGGATACCTATTTCTGGGTAATAAGAGACTATGACAGTACTCATTCAGCTAGTAACTAACACATGGATGGTAAAATTTTTAGTGGGAAGTAGTCTTAAGAAAATAATTTCATATTTTTTATCAGTCCAAACTTGCTCAAATTGATCCTTTACTTTATTTCTGTGTTCTTCATCCTCTTTACATATTTACAATATAATAATTTCTGAACATTTGAGAAGCCAACCCACTTATCATGAAAATGATTAGAAACCATTTGAGTTTTCAATTTTATATTAATTATCTCATTTGATCCTTCTAAAAATAACCCTATGAGCATGTATTAAAGGTTATTCAGTCAGGTGCTACTCCTTTGCATAGACGCATGCCGTTCTCTCCCTTTTTAAGGGTGTCCTAACAGATTTTTGCTTTCCCCTAAACAATGTTATTAGTTCCATTTTACATTTAATAATTTAACACAAAGAGATAAGGTCTCAACCTTCAGGGGTGTGTGTGTATGTGTGTGTGTGTCTGCCAAATCAGTCCATTTCTGTCACAGAGACTGGATAAGCTATTCACCAAAATCATTTTCTCTTTTTCCAGGGTACACAGATAGAAATTTCTCAACCTTCCATTTTCATTAGGTGTGATAACAAATTTGATTCTGGACAATGGAATGTGAATAGTAATGTTATATGACACTTCTAAATCTGATTCTAAAGAGCTTCCTAGTACGATCCATTGCTATTTCATGCATTATAAATTTGAGGATTGTTACAGCAGCTAACATTACCCTTATAATCATTTATTACAACTCTTTTGTCTCTTTTTCTCCCTTTTCCTCCAACATCCTAGACCAATGCTTTCCTTCCCTATGATTTTTTCCTCCCATGAAAGCCACTAAATTTTGAGGCACCCTTTAAGGATGATATGATATAAGGGCATGTGGTGCTGTATACCACCTTCTGGAAAAATTCCTTTAGAATGCCCTGTCTTTAAATACAAATAGCATAAACAGTCAGAATTATATATTTTGTTATTTAATTAAGTTAGAGAACATTTGTCATGTCTACTGGATTCACCCAAATCAAATGGTCCTTTTACAGGAACTTTCTTCAGATTAATTGAAAGTCACAGGTTTAATATTCAAAATGACAAATAACTGACCCTTTCCCAGCTATTCATTAATGTTCAATAACTTATTGAGTACTTAATGGGAAGATGGCCTTGCTGTACAAGCTAAAGTCAAAATAAATATTCTACCTCCTGTCTTCAGTGTAGATGTGTGGTCACTTTTTCCACCCTGGAGTTTTTCGGTTAGTTGGCTGCTTTCTATGCACAATGTCTGTGAAGTTTGTTGTGTAAATTACACTTTCAATCCAGACAATGTGAACATCAACTCTTGGCTCTTTCCTCTACTTTCTTTGTAATCTGGGATAGTATTCTTATTCTTCCTGTATCACTGTTTCTGTCCCTATATAACAGAGAGGATCATGTATAACTTACAAGGTTGTCATAATCATGATATAAAACAGCCTACATAAAGAGCCTAAACCTAAATAAATCAAGCCTATATTCAGAAAGTGTCAGTTCCCCTTGGTGTGACCCAGTCAGTGTGGAAGAGGTCAACTTTCTCAGTGGGACATGAAGCCAGTTGGAAACAAGTTTGAGGTGGAGAAGGTGAGCCTACGGTACTTTGTGTTTAAGAATCCCCCAAGATCCTCAGCTAGGACCTTTACAGAGAAAATAAGGACATGCAGAATGTGTCTGAGATCTTCATTCAGGGGGAGGACAGAAGAAAACTGCCGATTCTTGATGTGAGAGGTTGAGGAAAGTGGACATTATTCCCAATTTTCTGCATCCCCTCCTGGCTTATGTGATCCTTTAGCTTTAAAAGGCAACGTAATAACAATTTAAGGTTGCTTTGGCCCTGTGTCATGATAATTATGCAGCATGCTAAATCTTCATTCTTGCATATGAATTGATTTTAGGAAATATGAAACACAGTATTCAAGCACTAAGAAGCATTACACCAAGTGAGAATCAGAAAGACTCAGCTAAACAGCTGCACGTGTGAGAGGGATTAGCAATTTCAGTTGACTGCCAGCCCAACATGACTCACCAGTGTGCAGAGACTGCCAAGAGGATAATTTGATCGGGGGCTGAATTAACAGGACTGCAGTGTCCAGACCAAAGGGAGGGATACTCCTGCTGTTGCAGCAGGAATCAAACCCCACCTATCATCCTGAAGCTCTTGTTTTTACCAACCCCCACCCCTATACGTCATCTTTGCAGCATTCTGTCCAAAGAGGTGTTTATTCCATTATAGGAATGATTGTGTAGTACTTGTTTAGGAAACTTTATTCTTTACCTTATTTCTACTGTAGAATTTGCCTCATAAATTACGCTGTTTTAAGTGTGGGTGTTTATATCTTTGAGAATAATGAATTTGTCTTCCTCTTTTGTGTTATTGGGTGGTATAAATGGGATGGGAATTTTCTGGTTCTACTTTTTCAAGACAATGGATGAATTTCTAAACCAATATTGTAGTCAACAGACCTGAATTCAAATCATATACTATTATTAAAGAGAAAAATCAGACTGTTGCTTCTCTTATGCCCCCAGTCCTGTATTTTGGGGTGAGAGTGCTTTTCTTCACACTTCTCTCTAATCCTAACTTACCAGACACAAGCCTAAACATATACCATCCTTATCTCTCTTTTATACTACACAGTAAGCATTGCATCCTGGGAGTTACATCTCTACAATAATTTTGGAAATCACTTTAAGTAAGGGACAAAGTAGTGCAGAGACAGGAAGAGCCCTGATCTCTACTAAGAGAGAACATTGGGGAATTTAGGCACAATATGATAAAGAATCAGGCTCTAGAGATTAGAGAGAATCTTACTCAAGCCAGCCAAGAAATGGCATGAATATAAAACATCTCGGATTCTCCTTTCTCTCCTCTCTTCCCATCCCAGTTATTAATCTGAACAAAGGATTGAATTTGCAGCCAAATGGGTAGTGAGAGAAGCCAATGGCAATTTTCACAGAGATTTATTGGCAAATTCCATGTCTGGCTTGATCTCTCTTTCTTTCAAAATTAGTAAAAGCAAAGCAAAACAAAACAATTGTCCCAACATCAGAAACCATGGACTAATCAACATGCAGAAAGGGAAAATTATATTATTCTGATGACTCAGGAAGAACTTACTTTTGAAATATATTTTTGTATAGGAAGCAAAAGGAAATTTAACATAAATTCTTTTTCATTTGTTTTTAATGTTTATTTGGTATTAACTATATAAAATAATGTTTCATTATGACACTTTCATACACATATGCAACGTATTTTGATCATGTTCACCCCACGGATATCTTCTCTTGCGCTGCCGTCTCCTCGCACTGGCCCTTTTTCTCTTCCCAAGTAGATCCCTTCTACATAATTGATTAAAACAGAATACGACAGATTTTTATAAAATAGGAGCAAAGATTCTAGGGAGACAATATCTGAAAGAAATAATACAATGAAAAAATTCAAATAAACAGGTAACAAGGGCATAAGATTAAATATTGAAAGGAAATAAAAAGAGTTACATTAAAAATGCAGTTGCAAAAGGAGAGACTGCAAATAAACCTTGGGGAGACTTGCTTATTTGGTTAGAGAAGTTTGAGCAGAATAAATCAGAGATGATGACAAAAGAAAAACAGCTCATAGAAGGAAGAAGAGAGAGGGAGAGAGAGAAACAGAGAGAAAATGGATGAAGATGATAGCTACACAGAAAACATAGAACTAATTTAAGAATGACAGGTATTAAGACTGAAGGAAATAATGATCTTAGATGGGATGAAATAAATAAAAACATTATTGAAGAAAAACTCTTCATGTAGAGGCCTTAATAAGCAGTTTGAAAGAGATTATCACATTTTGAGAGAAAGTAATTTATTGTATTTACTTTCCATTTTTTAAATTTATTTTTTATTATTGTTGTACTGGAGGTACATTGTGACATTTACAAAGTTCTTACAATGTATTATAGCTGAATTCACTCCTCCATCATTCTTCTTTACCACCTCCTTCCCCCATTCCTGAAATAGGAGAAACTAATTTTAAAAACTCCTCATAAATATACAGCCTGAACAAGATTTTATGTTTCAATGATAAAGAAAACTAATATGAGAAAAATGCTATCAGTATACTCAAGGAAAGACTTCTCAGAAAAATCAAACTGTTAATGAGTTTGTAGAGCTCTTGTAGCTGTTATGTATCTCTGGTATAACTGATACTTGATTTTTGGTGTGTAGACTATTTTTTGTTGTTTTTAATAGGTAATTTCACATTTCTACATTTTAAATATAATTTGTCTGTATTTCTAGACACAAACTTCTAAGTTATGTACCTGCACATATGACCTTTGAGAGTGAAATTAGCATGCATTGTGTGTATGCTTATTTGTAATTTTCTGATGACAGACTGCTTATATCTGTGTAGTCAAGTTACTAAAGCGAACACCAATTAAAAACAAAACAAGACTCCCCAAAGTCATACCATGTTCTTTGATTGTACATGCTTGAAATGCTAACCAGAAACACAAAGAAGCCTGTGGAAAAACTCAACTGAGTATGAGGAAGTCAGTAGGCAGTTAAGATACTAGAATAAAGTAGAGAAAGTTTGCTCCTCCTACGAGGAGTGGGGGAAGGCTTGGCTAGAGACACATGAAAGGCCCCTGGAACCCTTCTGAGTATCTATATTGAGTCAAACCACTTGTCATAGGTTTTGCAGCACCACATATCTACTTTAAAAATATTTACATATATCTTTTTGTATATGTTTATGGGATTATTTAATTAGTGTCTATCCCACTCACTACACTACACATAATGCATAGTAAACTAAGCATATAGAATATCTTTAGAGTGTATGAGCAGTAAATAAATGATTGAGTGATTGAACACAGAGTCACCAGGCAGTGTGAAATCCAAGAATAGATCTCACAGTATGAAAAATGAATACTTTTGGACTCCTTTTCTGGTTTTGGTAGGATTACCAGTACCAGACTTGTTTTCTTCCTATAAACAAATCAAAAAAAAAAAAAAAACCCTGAACAACATAAACGGAACAATTATTTTTAGATGCTGGGCAACAGGTAGTTAAGGACTGTGATATCTAAGAGATGGAAAACAAGGCTTGTGAATTCTTTTGTTTCATTTGACTTTCTGCCTAAGTACATGTTTAGACCACTGTTACATTTGATTATATATTTAGGTTGAATACAGAATTTAAAACTTTTCTATAAAGGAAATCCAGACCCAGTTGGGTTGACTGATAAATTCAATCAACTCCTTTGTTATGATTGAGATATTAAATGTCCTCCAAAGACCTATATGCTAAGGGTTCGGCCCTCAGCCTGTGGCACTAGTAGAAGGTGGTGAGGCCACTGGAGGCATGCCTTTGAAGGAAACATTGGGACCCCAGATCCTCTACCTTTCTCTCTCTGCCTCTGTCTGTTTCTCTCTGTGTCTCTCTCAATCTCTCTCTCCCCTTCTTCTTCCCGGCTGCTATGAGTTGAGCAGCTGTATACCCTCACACTCCCGCCATGATGTTCTGCCTCACCACAGGCCCCAAAACAATTGAACCAATCTACCATGGGCTGAAATCTCTGAAATCATGAGACAAAATAAACATTTCTTCCTTGTAAATTGATTTTTCTCAGATATTTTATCACAACAACAGAAAGCTAACACACATTTAAAGAAGAAATATATAGATTGAAATCCTCTAGTTCATTTTATAAGTTTATTCTTTCTCTACTATGCCAAAGATATTACGTGAAGATAAAAAATAGAACAAAACAACAGAAAATCTCTACAGGCTGATATTCTTCACACATATAAACACAAACATCCTTAACAAAATGATAAAAAATTGAATTTACCAATATATTAAGCAAATATGTTTTGTCTGAGTGAAGTGTGTCCTGGGAATGCAAAGTTAGTATCACATTCAAAGTATAACAAATATAGTTCATTATATTAGAAAAAAGAGGACACAATCATAATTATACTGGCAGAAGTATTTCCAAATTCATGATAAAATATCTTAACAAGCTAGAAACTGAGGAAAGTTTCCTCAATATAAAAGATAGTACCTACAATAATAGTGTATTATATTTAACTATGAAATACTAAATGTTTCACTCTTCAAATAGGAAGAAAGTTGTCTGCTCTCAACACTTCTACTGCACATTGTGCTAGAGGCACTAACAAAGCCAACAAAGCAAAAAAAAAAAAAAAAAAAAACCACAAAAAATAGGGGATGATACACAAAATGAAAGATTATCCTATTTGTTGATAAGATTATATAAAATGAATAGCCTTAAAATATATATAATTGTTAGTGTAACTAATAAATAAATTTAGCAAATGTTTCAGAATACATAGTTAAATATAAAAAATTAATTACATTTCTATATGCCAGCAATAAACACTAAAACAAAATCAAATCATGAAATAGGAATAATTTTAACAATATATATATACAAGATCCACTTAAAACATAAAATGTATTCAACTATGATATATTGTAAGAAGTTTTGTAAATGTCACAATGTACCCCCAGCACAACTATAATATGATAATAAAAAAGGGAAAAATAAAATGTTAAGATAAAATTTAAGAGCCCAAAATATATAGTGATATTCTATAGTCATAGCTTGGAAGATTTAATATTGACATTAATTCTCTTCATATTGGGTTATCAATTCAATATGATCCTAATAGAAATGACTGCACTTAAAAAAATTTTTTTTCTCTTATTTTGCCCCCATAGACAAAATGAAAGTTCATGGAAATACAATGGTGCTGCATGGAAGTTATGGCTCAACTACCAATTTTGAAAAGATTTTAAGACATAATTATCTGAGAGTGTAACCAGCATGTGCATCTCCATAGTTTTCTCTGAAGACAAGTTGGTAAAAGCAACATTCACCAAGAGTTTTGGTACAAATACTCAAACTTGATCCTAGTAATTTTAGTTTTGAATAAATCTGAATTGAGGAAATATTGAGCTTTTGACAAACATGCACAGGCAAAGTTTTATTCTTCACAGCATTCTTTGTAATTGAAAGACAGAATCAACCCAAATATTTACTAACAGGATGATGATAATCAATAAGTGTAACGTATATCACTAATAGTAACATAACCGGTGTGAATATATAGAAATAGGACAACCTATATGACTATATCAGCTATAATTAACACTCCATCTGTTTATAATTCATGTTCAAAGAATGAAAACAAATAGAGTTGTAATCTTTTTTCTTCTTCATATAATTTTGTATGTTCCAAAGTGGCTTTAAAAAACTTACTTTAGATATATAAGAAAATTTTATTTATTAGGAAGAATATATATTTTGAAGAGTATTCCTAGGTAGGGCCTGGTATTTAGAAGAAAAATCACTATTCTCTCAGAGACCTGAGAGAATGCAGGATCTCCTTGGAGCATAGATTTATCACAGCAGGAAATGCGGACATAAAAGCTATAGCTGCTTTCCTTTGTAGGCTAGACAATTTATGATATTTGTACTTTCTGTGCTTAGCTCCATTTTTTTTACATTATAATCTTTACTCTATCTTTTTTGAACTTTCTTCTTCATTAAATTCCCAACCTTATCATTACACAGGTTCTCATGCATTCTGTCAAAGATGAATTTGACACTAAAAAATACTAACAAAAATAAACTGCAAAAGACAGTCCTTTGTTAAATCCTTTAGAAGAAATGGATATTATTCCCAAAGATGTTACTGCCCAGCTGAGAAAATAGTGCAAATGGATAAGGAAAAGAGAGATCCATGCAATGTAACATGCATGACGCACCAGAAAGTGCTCCGAGGGATCAGCAAGGACAGAGCTAAGAAAGGTTTGGGATTTGGAAAGCTTTAGCTTCCTGGAGAGCAAAGGCCCCAGAGGAGAGGGATGGGATTCAATCAGTGCCTGCAGGAGTGAAGAGATAAGGTGAAAGAGATAAAGTGAACCCCTGGTCTGTGTGGGTTCCTGCTGGCCCAGTCAGAATTTTTCTTTCTGATTCCTAAGAAAAGTCTGGAGATAAATATCAAGACCAAGGTCTGACAGTTCACAGAGATATCAAAATATCACGTCATCTTAATGTCTGAACAATAGGAAAGAAGTACTGACAGAGCGGTTCAAATGAGGAAGGTGAAGGGCAACCCCTAAAGCTTACTGTATCAAGCAGTATTCTATGAGCTATGCGTGTATTGACTCTGCGATCTTTTCACAATCTTGTGTACATACTACGATTATTTCTACATCAGGGTTGAGAAAGTCAAAATCAGGAATTTGCCCAGCTTTCATAGGTTTTCTATGTAAGTGCTGAGACTGTGCAGGAGCAAGCACAGGTCAGAGAACTACTGAACTGTGTTCTGCTAGACCCTCAGGTCAGGTCAAAGGAAAGTGATGTTCAGCCTGAAAAGGGATTGCCCCAGGCAATAGATAAGGAAGGGTGTCTGGTCTATGGCTGGCAACCAAGAGCAAACTCACCAGGGACCATGTGACTGAGAACAGTATTTCTAAGGAGCATCTGAGTCCAGACAGGCTAGTTTCAAAGAAACCTGGAATTTTGTGGTACTGGTGTTTGAACTCAGGGCCTACACCAGCTCTTTTTTTGTGATGGGTTTTTTCCAGATAGGGTCTCATGAACTATTTGCCTGGGCTGGCTTTGAACCGCGATCTTCCTGATCTCTGCCTCCTGAGTAGCTAGGATTGCAGGCGTGAGCCACTGGCACCCGGTGAGAACTATTTTTTTCCAAATCATCTCTTATTAGCATGATTTAACTGCTGTAGCTTTGTTTGGTTTTCTACAAAAATGAATTTATAAATGATTGTATATGGATTATGGAGTTATAGCTGACTTTTTTTTTTGCTTCTTCTTACTGTTTTCTTACATTTTCTAAAATATCTCAGTGCCAATTTATTGCTTTTGCAATGAGAAACAAATATTGTTAAAAATAGCCAAGTCTGTACTAAAAGAATGGCTCAAGTGGTAGAGTGCTTGCTTTACAAGCACAAAGTCCAGAGTTCAAACTTCAGGTCCATAAAAGGAAACAAACAACCCCCCCTAAAAAAAACCCAAAATAGCAAAGTCTAACTATATGAATCAAATAAGAAAACAGAAAGTTATGCATAGAAAAACAGAAGAACACATATATTTTAAGTGTTTCTCTATTTTTGGCTACAACATCTAATTTTTTTACAAACAATATATATTATATTTGTGATAGAGGAAAATAAGCTTTTAAAAATATAATACATTCTTCCTCCAAAGAGTACATTTAAATATTAGGGGAGGAATCAATTTCTTAGACTGCTCTTCTGATTTCAGACTCATTAAGTATTATCGTTTAAATTGTGTTTTGCTTTGTAGTTTTGAGTGAAATTCATATATCTCCTTATACAAAGTTTCTAGTAAAATAAGTTTATTTGCCATAAAAATAAGTTTTATAGTAAAATAAGTTTATTTGTAGTAAAATAAATTCCTCAGTTATTCAAGAAGGACCAATAGAGTACTTTTTTTTTCTGGTGGTATGGATTTTGAACTCAGGGCCTCACACTTGCTAAGCAAGTACTGTACCACTTGAGCCACACAACCAGTCCTTTTGGTGTTGGGTACTTTCCAGACAGAGTCTTGTGAACTGTTTGCCTGGGGTTGGCTTCGAATGGTGATCCTCTTGATCTGTGTCTCATGAGTAGTTAGGATTACAGGTATGATCCACTAGTGCCAGCCCATGGTTAACTTTCAAGTGAAGGAATGAGGGATGCAAGGAGAAAACCAGACTGTAAAGACAGTCCTCAGATCACTGAGCCACATCCAAATTGTTCCGTTGTCTTTCTATAACTTTTGCATGTCTTTGCAGTCAGTTCATTATCAGAAGTGTACTGAGCTATATTTAACTTTTTGTGAATCACAGGTAAGTGGAAGGGACAAGATTTTCATTTCATTTGGGGAAATACTATGCAGAATATTTTGAAAAGGCACGTGGTTAGCAGACATAAAGATTTGAAAGCAAGAAGAGAAAATTGTTGGCTGAAATGTTCAGAAGAGGTTTCAGGGAGCAAGATAGAATCATGAGTGAAGGCAGGACTCCGGTGATGGAAAAGGAAGGACATTTTTGTCAGCAGCCATGCTGTAAGTGATGGGAAATGCTAACTACCTGGTGCTAGAGTGGGTTGGTTTTTTCTTTCAGAGAGTGCATAATTGCATAGGCTCTTATTAAGCTCTCTTACCCATCAAAATTCTCAGTTTGCCACCATTCTAGGATTTCTTTGGCATTCTAATCAATCCACACCTTGTTCTACAGTTTACCTGAAGTTGCATCACTTATTCATTACCTCCTGATTGCCTCTGGGCACCAGTTACATTATTTGACTTGGCACCATTAGACTTTGTTGAGAAGCATGGTAGATATTTATGACACTAGACAAATCATTGTACAATGTGATTATTGTTAATATTGCATTTTTTTCCCTTTCAGTATTGGAGATTGATCTGAGATCCTTCCACTTGCTAGGCAAGTGCTCTATAACTTGAACCATGCTCCCAGTCCTTTTGCTTTTTTTAAGTTTCTTTTTTCACATAGGATCTCATGCTAACTTTTCCAGGCTGGTCTCAAACAAGGGTCCTTCCACATCCGCCTCCTGAGTGGCTGGAATTATTTATTTTTTCTTTTTTTCTATAAGAATAGAAGGCCTTTTAGACAAAAGACTTTTGCTGGTTACCAACCTGGGACCAGGAAGATATATTCTTCTCTTAATTGTACAGCTAGTTTTTTAGGAGACCTTAGTTAAATCTCCTACATTCTCTCCAAGGATATACTGTAAAAGTGGTCAGAATGAGCCTCTGTAACAGCTTCAAACATAAGACTAAAATGTCATACCAAAGACATATTGGGAGTGAGAATGGAAGGACTCAAAAGAGTTACCATAAGAAGCACATTTTGTGGTTTCAAATCTTGTGTGTGTGTGTGTGTTGGCAGTTGAGGGAGATTGATATCATAACAGAATATTTAAGTAAGGCCATTCAAGTATGATATATTTGATACATTATAAGAACTTTAGTAAAGGCCACAATGTACCCTCACCCAGCACAACAATAGAAAAAGTGGGGCCACCAAGTGTATTTTCCCACACTACTCTTTTGGAGATAGAAACAGATAACACAAAACAAACAGAACAGGACAACAGACAACCACCATAACAACTACAACAAAAGGTAACTATCAGGAATTTAGCTAAAAAACAGACAGCAGAAAACCAAATATTAGCACCTGTTCCATTCAGCTTCCACACAACACTCTTCCGTGTCTCTAGCAAGAGAAGCAACATCTGAACAAAGATTGTGAGTCTGAGAAAAAGTATCAGTATCAATCAGCTAACAAAACACTAACTGAGCACTTATTAAGCACCAGCCAATTTTCTATGTGCTGAAGGTATACCTTTAAAAAGTGATACTGATCTTGAAGGACTACAAAATTCTCCTTTGGATCCAAAGTTCCATAGGGATACAGAACCTTCTTTAGAATGGCATTTCTGAATTGAGTTTTCTAAGCCATTAAATGGAATATAAATATGTCACCACCAGAAGTCCTCTAGAAAAATCTAAGTTGGGCTTTTTCCCTGGTGGAGGGAGACTAGACAGTCAGCACTGGAAGCTATATTGGAAGTATTAGTAATGGAAAAATAAATGCATTCAAGAATTCAGTCCTCAGGAGGCTTTTGTGAGGTGGTTACCAGCTGCTGGTAGAAAAAGTAAGGGCAACTCAGAAGTTCAACATCATATGTGAGAAGTAAAGGGAGTGCTTTATTATCAGTGGAAGTGTCCTTGTTACTATGACAGGCAAATATGTCATTACTTTTTTTCTTTTCATTACTTCTCTTAAAGTAACTTAACTTCTAACTTTGAATACAAGTCTCCTTTTCTGTCCTATCACACAACATAGTGCTCTAAAAAACCAAACAAAAAAAATAACCTCACCAATGAGATCCATTGTGCACATGTGTACACGTTGACAACAAAACACAGAGCGCATAAGGTTCTATAAAAGGACTGTGGCAGTAATCTGTCTTGGGTTTAAAATAATCTCCTATGGCATGCTGTATCTTGTTGCCTCCCAGTAGAAATAGCTCCTACCAGCTGTTTCTTTCCACTCCCATCAACCCTAAATGAGTAAATATGAGACAAACGGCTGTTTAGTCATCTTGGCATCTAAATTCTACACTGGTCTCCCTCAGTTAGAAAAATATTTGGTGTATCCCAGTTCAACCTGCTGCACTCATATTTACAGTCAGAAAACACAGTCCTCTTTCTTAATATATCCTGAAATGAGTAATGCAAAAAAGGCTAGGAATACTGTGGGCCACTGGTTAATACAAAGTCTAACTCCTGTCCACTGTGCAGAGTCTTCTTTAGCACTTCTTGACCCTCTTAAAAAGCAATGGCTTCATTAGCAACATATGCCTCCCAGCAAAATCACAACCTACAGAGTGTGTGTCTCACTTCATAGACACTGGAGGAGTCAGTGTAACTTGGTAGGGCTTTGTTTAAGAAAGTTTTGTGAGAAGGTTCTAAACATTTCTCTACCTATTCCTCTTTGAAGCTGACAGCCTGTCCAGAATACAGTGTATGACATTTACAGTCTCCCCTAAGAGTTGCAGCCACAGTTAAAATAAATACACTTCATATGGGTACTTTCTTTCCTCCTTATCTTTTGCCAGCGGCCGCTATTTAGTGTGCCTCACATTCATGGCTGTCTGAGGCCATGGAAATCCTCCTTGTCTGGCTGGATGAGGGGATGCTTGTTTACATTGTGATGGAAGACAGGATAGGATCTTTAAAATAAACTCTCCGGTTTCCTTCCTTTCTTTATCTAGCGAGACTAAAGTGGCTTTGCACAAAGGACTCTTCGTGTAGGCTGCTCTGTTTGGTAGATGGTCTGTCATCTGAATTGATTCTTTCCTCTAAAACAAATAATTAGAGTATAGCAGGCCCTCTTTTTTCTTCTTTCCTTTTTTTTTTTTTTTTAAAGTCTTATTTATCATCTTTATTTTATTTATTTATTTTTTTCCTTTTTTTTTTTCCGGTGCTGGGGACCGAACTCAGGGCCTTACACTTGCCAGGCAAGCGCTCTTCCACTGAGCTAAATCTCCAACCCCTTCTTCTTTCACCCTTTTTTGGTAGATTCTCCAAACTCACATAAGCAAGGAGGAACAACCCTTTGTTACCCACACTGCAGTAATTACTTGGGGAGTTAGGTCTTATTGGAATTTCTTTTTTTAGTATTTACTTTTATAAAAGCACAAACTCTAGTGAAACTTTAAATCTCATGAATCCCAAATACCTTATGAAAAAGGATAGAAAGATTATAACAACACAGAAAAACATTGTGTTCAAGTGAAGAAATAATGGAAGACCTCCTCCCCAAATCCCACCCTCAACCTGTGAACCACATTTAGGCTATTACGAGTTACATTTTGTGTGTGTGCATGCATATATATATATATGTGCATGTGTGTATGAACCTATGTGTACATGTTCTCATAAGTGTGTGATCAGTGATTGGTTTGGAAAGGGCAGCAGAAGAAGAGTCTATGCTATGACGATTTTTAGAAAAGAATTTTCAAGAACCTCTTGACTGCTGAAAGAGCTTTGCACCTATAGTGACAGCGACTGGGCCTGGAGATGTTACAAATTATGTGATTCCATCCAGTTGTTCTGAGCAAGTCCTTTTCCACCTGTCTCTGAGAGTTGGCTTAGTGACTTCCAGTCACCAGGGCCTACCCTTGTTCCATCTTGAATACCATCTCTTTCTCACTTTGTGGAACTAAGACGAGTTCCAGTAAATGTCTGGGGAGTTTTACTCTGTTCCTATAAAGACAAGGCCTTCAATTAATTTTTTTTTATTATACTACTGAGGCTTGAACTCAGGGCCTACATCTTGAACCACTCCATCAGCCCTTTTTTTTGATGGGCTTTATCGAGATAGGGTCTCATAAACTTTGCCTGGGCTGGCTTCAAACCACAATGCTCCTGATATCTGCCTCCTGAGTAGCTAGGATTATAGGCATGAGCCACTGGCGCCTGGCTTCCTTCAATGAATCTTTACTTTTAGCAAATTAGTCCAGCTGAAGATGAAAATAAAGTAATTGATGATGTTTGTACCCCAGTAGACCAATGTTCAACAGATAACTATTGTACACTTCTTAAATACATAGAACTGTGCTAACTATGGATAACATTATATATACTATTTATATTTACTATGTATAATTGAATAATTGTACAAGATATATTATATATTATGTATAGCAGTATATTACGTTCTAGCTATAAAAACACACATGGAACAATGAGAAAATAAGATGACCGAAACAGGGTGTCAGTTACTCCTTCCTCAATACTGTCAAGTCATATTCATTAACTCTCTTTACTTGGAATTACTCAGTCCTGCAGAGCCAGGAAGACATTAGCAGCCCTAACCCATCAATAAGCATTCATAAAAGTTAATTTTGAGAGCTCATCTAGGAGTTGCCTGCCTGAATTCATATAAATGGATTTCTGCCTTGGGCCCCTTTTCTTCATAGATATATGATTTTCTTCTTTCCTGTTTCCTTCCATATGGGGTTTCAGCTGTTGCTGAGACCAGCCCAATAACCTTGTGTCTGTACTCTTCCTATTCAAATGTCTCTCACCCATGCCATTCCCTATAAAGCTAAATACTATTCCCAGTCAATTCCCAACTACGACTGTAATAAAAGCTGGAAACTCTAGGTGTGTCTGCCCTTCTTGCCTTCCTGTACAGAGAAGCCCTTCTAACCTGACCTGAGACTTCCATATACACCAGTGCTCTTTGGACACTGGTCATCCTATTTTGTTTTCAGATTCTCATCTTTCTCTTTGCTCTTGCCTGAGTCTGGCAGGTCATAATTTTTACAGGACTTTAGAGAAGGCAGTGATAAGGAGAAGAAGAGCTATCAGGCAGGACTTAAGAATTTAGTTGGGTCTTGAAGAATGAGGAGTGTTTGTCTTGTTCTTCCAACTTCTAAAACCTTTCAAAAGATATCAGCATTCAAGTCTTATAGAATAATAGAGTTAGAGTGAATCATATGATTCAAGATTTAAAAATTTATTCAGAGTACAATAAATCCATGCAAAAAGAGCTGATCTCCCCATGCTGCGTGGGAGCCAGTGAGGTTTTGGAATATGTCTTGCAGTTCAGCTGCCAACATGGCACAATGCTGGTGTCATTGCATATGTCTAGGTGAATGGAGCTGCCTGGAGTTGGGCTGGGCCTAACTGGCATGATCACACACAAAGGTTCTTTCAGGGGCACCTGGCACCTCTCAAGTTTCTGCCAAGGAAGTTGTCCTGTGGATCAGACAATCCAAGCTTAAATAGTGAGCAGAAACTAAACTGTTACTCATACAGATGGGTTGGTTTGCCTATTACGTCCTTGCTCTGTACCCTTCCTCACTTTGTAACTTCACTACCTGTCCATACCCTACCTGGCACCTTTTTAGCAACCACCTAAGGTTGCTAAAGGTTTCTTATTTTCATCTCCAGCCTAATCTTAAGCATTCTCTCTAACTAGTCTTGGTCATGAAGAAATGTTTTTGCTTTGTTCAGAACTGTAGTTCCAGTATATTGAACTGAGTACTAAATAGTACACAAACAGAACATTTATTTAATGAGTAAATAACATCCTTCATTTGAAGGACGTTAACTGGTCTTGTCTTTCTCATTCTCCATCTTCTTGTCTAGAGGGAAGCAAGAAGATGATGATAAACTAGGTCTTATTTTCTTTAACTTCCAAATTTGAGAATTATTTTATCACTCTCTAACAAGAATTTCCACATTTCTACCTTCAATTGGAAGATGCTCTTTTTTTTTTTTTTTTTTTTTTTTTGGTGGTACTGGGTCTTGAATTCAGGGCCTTACATGATCTCACTTTTTGGGGCAGAATTTCTGGGTGTAACCTCTTGAAATTGGGATATCTAACTCTCTGTAGTAAGCATTCTACATAAGTTTATGTAGCAATTTATCAAGTAGGGCTGGTGGATTGGCTCAAGTGGTAGAGTACCTACCTAATAATTCATTAATTTTTATATCTTATGATGCTTCAAAAAGGAAAAATGAAAGTTGCCATAAAAATCATGTGGATTGACAATAAAATTAGAATTTTCTAATTTTTGAAGATTGTGTATTTTTTTAGGAAAGTGTCACCTTGTAGTTTGTATTTTTTTCCAATAACTTCCTCTTTTTAATTAGGAAAATTTCTAAGTATTGGTCAAGAGTTAACCATTTAGAATGTGAAAATTTAGATATTTAGAATGTCAGGTCCTATTGTAGTACAGCTATTTCTTAATGTTTTATTTGAATTAGAATGGTTTGCTAGAAAATGCTTCAAAATTCATTTATATCATTTGCCCACTCCTATAGTGTAATTACTCCCACCACAGACAATTTCAAGCTAGCAATGAAACTTCACTGAACACACAGTTGGAGAGAGGTAACCGGTGTGTGCCATTGTGTAGTATATTCACCATAGAGATACAACAGTTGTAAATGACTTCAAGGAAGAGATATGAGTGAAATGTAATAAATCATCAGGAAATCATGAGTTTTAAGTATTGACTTTGCTTTTAGTATGATTTATTAAGTTATAAGTTAATATAATTTATATTTTAATATTGATAATGTTGAAACAATAGGTTTGCAAAATTCTTTAAAAAAATTACCACTTGTTTTTGTTTTTTGCAATTCCAGATGAGCAAACCAAAACACAGCAATAAAAATTTTCAAAAAAAAAAAAAGAGAAAAATTTCAAAAGTTTGAAATTTTGAAAACTTCAAAAATTGAAACATCCTGAGGGTGGGATCCAAGTCTTTTAAATGGACTTGTTAATCCATAAAAATAGATTTTTAAAATTCAGCTGCCTATTGCCATTCCCATGGTAACAAAAATTAAAAGGTTTTCTTTCATCAGTCAGTCAAACTGGTTTTTTCTTTCGGTGGTACTGGGGTTTGAAATCAGGGCTTTGTGCTTGGTAGGTAGACGCTCTACTGTTCGAGCCACTCCTCGATTCCTTTATCAGTCAAACTTGATAACAGCGGTCAAAATGCCCACAGATGACATTTTCAATAAAATGAAAAGAAACAGAAAGTCTCTTATTTTTCCACATTTTAGGTAACTTGTTGCATTCACATGAAAATCTTCCTTCATGATAATTTACACATACAAACAGGACATGTGGAGAAAATGAAAACTCTCTCTTGAGAAGATGCTAAAAACTTGATGCATTCTGTGTCTGAAGCAGGTATCCTGTTATAAATGTTTTTCCTGTGTCCAGGCTCAGGCCCCTGGGGCATTTGTCTTTAGCCTTTTCCTTATTTCCCATGTTATTTGTAGGCCTATTCCCAGAACAACTCATCAAGGGTATCCCTGTTGCTCAGAATGGAAAGAGAAAAATAGGGACATTGTTACACTTGTTAAGTGGGAAATCACTCCAATCAGACAATTAAAACTCTGTCCAGATCACCATCTACAAGAGTGTTGCTTACCTGGTTTGCTCACTCTGCAAACATACTGTTAGCTGCTGATATAGAAGTAGAGCCTCCTTATTCTTAAATATACCTGATGGTTATTTTTATTTTTATGTAACTAGAAATCTTATAAATAAGCATTTGGTTAAATGACATGAGTTCTGTGTGTGTATAAATTATAAATAATATGCCTCAATAACTATACTATGGTTTGAATAACACCATCCCTGTCCCATTGCTGTATTGAGTGTTGACTTTTAGTTGATAATTTTGACAGGAGTTAATGATCATTACTCTGTTAGTTTTCTATCACTGCTATAGTAAGTGAGTACAAACTTCATGACTTAAACAATAAAAAAGAATCTTGCAGCACTGACTTAACAAGTAATTCTCTACTATTCACTTGAAATAGAATTATTGCAACAAGTGTTTTTTTTCAACTAATATTTTTCTACTCATTTATAGGGATTGAATATCAATAGGATTCATTAGATATTCTTGCTGTTGCTGTCCAGATAATTTAGCAAGGAATGACATTACATTCTTCTTTTCATAGAATTTATGCAGATTTCTTCTTAGGATTTTTCTCTTACTTCCTTGGTAAGTATCAGTGTAATTATTCCTGAGGAGATACTACAAGGCCAGTGCCTCTCACATGCCTCCCTGACTCCTTCTTGTTTATCAAGTCAGTATGGGGTTTTTTGGTACCCAAAACTTTCCAGTTCTCACAGAGGAGGGGGACCCAGAAGGAAAAGATGGCTCCTGATTTCTACTTCCACAAATCTGATTTTACCCTACATACAAAAAAAACATGAGCAGGGTACGTGTGGCTCAAACCTATATTCCTAACTGCTCAGGAAGCAGAGATCAGGAGGTCAAGGTTTGAAGCCAGGCAGGGCAAACAGTTTGTGAGACCCTGTCTCGAAAATACTCAACACAAAACAGGACTGGTAGAGTGGCTTAAGTGGTAGAGTCATCTGCCTAGCAAGCTCAAGGCCCTGAGTTCAAACTCCAGTATTACCAAAAATAAATAAATAAATAAAAACTATGGTTTTGTAGGTGAGATGACTACTAAACCAGAGATTCGAAAGGTTCCATTTTCTCCATTTATGATGTTTTGAGTCTCTCAGAGTTTCTTTTTTTTAACCACCTTTAGACCAAAAGAAATACCTAAAATTTCCCTTTATTAACTTATTATCAGAGAAGTAGCTGGAGTGGCAATACAAGAATGGATATGGCAAAAGATGAGATTCCCTCATGGTGAATACATCTGGACTAGCAATAGGCTACTCCCAATGAGAATTTTTTTTCCTTTTTAAAGTGATTTCAGCAATTTGACCAATCCAAACAAACAAACAAAAAAATCAAATTAGTCTTCTTAGAATCAAGGACCTTTAGAAGAATACTCAGAGCGCTTTACTTAATTAAATGTCAAACTATGCAAATAAATTAATATCCACTCTACTTTAAAAATTCAAATAATTGAACCTGGCAAGGTGGCTCACACCTGTAATCCTAACTTCTTGAGAGGTGGAGATCAGGAGGATCCAATTTCCAAGACCCCATCTGAATCAGTAGCTGGGAGTAGTGGCACATGCACCTGTCCTCCCAGTTATGCAAGGAAGTATACATATGAAGATTGCAATTAAGGGTGGCTGGACATAAAGTAAGAGCCTATCTAAAAAATAACCAAAGGCAAAAAGAGGCTGAGGGAATGGCTCAAGTGGTAGAGCACTTGCCTAGCAAGTGTGAGGCCCTGAGTTCAAACTCCAGTAACACCAAAAAAAAAAAAAAATCAAAGAATTCAATTTGAAATGTGATATCACAGAGCTACTACAATGATGATTCCCAGGAATTTATTGCATTTCCCTAAATCCCATTCATGCAGCATGTGACTCCACTGATAGCACAGATATTTTTATGTCAAATAGCAAAATGACTCATTTCTATTGATGACCAGGGCAATCAACAGATGCTGTGAAGGAGTATTTATGGAAAGGTGAGAAGAGCTGGCCTTCTGTCAGCACATAATCTT